>NC_050176.1:36273508-36370708 GCF_008315115.2 Sander lucioperca
AGCATCAGGACAGATCTTCACCATCACTGATGTTAGACCTGAACACAGTGGGAATTATTACTGTGAAGCCCAGAAGAAGAGGACGTCGAACTCACCTTACATCTGACTGTTGTAGCAGGTAAGTTTTTACATTCAGCTACAACTGTAAACTTATCATCTTGAATGTTTTCAGTAAGGGCAGGACATTGTTGAGGCCAAATAGGAGTTTGTTCCAGTTATCTGGGAGTCAGACTCCTCTGCCTTCCTAGAATCTCTGATACCAAGATCCAAGAAAGAGAACAGTCCAGATTTCAACTTGGGTGTGAAACAGGGCTTGCATGTTTTCATGTATCATTACATTTTTCTTACACTAACAAGTTCATCAGCTCATAAAATCATGTTTAGATTTTTTTAAACTAAATGGATGTAATATGCGCACATGCATCGTATATTCCTCTATGGAACCAATGAGCTTAAACATGTTATAACACCCTGATTAACTGTCTGTTTTCTTTTGATCACCATATCTCAGGAGCAAGTCCGTTAATAGCTGCTGGAACAATCAGTGTTGTTCTCCTGGCTGTCCTATCCCTCTCTGTCTTCCTGTGGATCAGGTGAGCAGTTCTGTTTCACTGAATCATTGTTTGATTCATCATTGAAAGCCAGTTTGTCGGAACTAAAACATTCAATAATTGATGTCATTATTAATTCTCCTGACCAGAAAGAAGAGGGCTTCCAGGAACTCATCCGGAGCGGGCAACAGGGAACAGGTGAGTTACGTATATTATTCTAGTGCAAAAGGAAAGTTTGTTTGTAGTTCATTTTCTACTATCTTTCCTTTTCCTTGTGATTTTATTTATATTTCTTTTCTGTCATACTGCAACAAGTTGGTAAAGCAGGGACATTAATTCCATCATTAAGACAGCTGCTGTTGCTTTTGGTCCTTTCTGTCCTGGTTGCAATCCTCTGCAAGAATGCACTATTCCAATGAAATTATCTTTATTGTTGCTATAAATGCTGTTCATCAAACCAACTGCTATTATTAATATTAATCATATGTCTGTATATCTGTATCAGTGTCTCTGTGTCCCAACTGGCAGCGTCAGATTGCAGCCCACCAAAAGTCTGGGTCTTTCCAAGGTTTCTGTCTGTTTAAAGGAAGTTTTTCCTCGCCACTGTCGCACCAAATGCTTGCTCTTGGGGGGACTTGTTGGATCTTTGTAAATTATAGTGTGGTCTAGACTTACTCTTTCTGTAAAGTGTCCTGAGATAACTCCTGTTATGGTTTGACACTATAAATAAAATTGAATTGAAGACGTACTCATGTAAAATGCGTAGCTGAAAGTAATTGTGTCCCTGCAATGTGTACCTGATCAGAGTGAGCCAGAGGAGCAGGTTGACCTTCAGTACGCCACCATCCACGTCTCCAACAGCCAGGCAGATCCTCTGTACTCCAACATCAGAGCTGCTCAGCCCCTCAGACACAGGGAGCAACAGGAAGCTGTTGAGTACGCTGCTGTCAGGTTCAACAGTGACAGTACTGCCCCGAGGTGATCAGCTCCTCACACAGGAACATTATCCTCACTACAAATCACACAACTTTGACGTACATTTGCTGCGTTCCTATTACAGTATGATGAGAATTATATTATTTCATATCTTCAGAATGATCTTTTTTTCTTCTTCTCAGAACCAGAGGTCGGGACACTGGAGAGGATCCAGCTGCTTTGTACAGCACAGTCAACAACACCCGATGAACACAACAGGCATTGCATTTAGAATATATTTTCAGAAAATAAATATATGTAATTAATAGGTAACTATTGATTTTTTAACTATTGATTTTTTTACAGGTATTTTTTTCAGGATGGCCCTCTCCAAGAATGTACAAAGAGAATATTATATTGTATATATTAGAGAAACTTTTATAACTTAGACATACACCTGTATGACCCACAGACTTGGGTAAAGGTGTTCGGTGCACGGACGGACAAATACTTTAAAACACACAGAAACAATCGTGATCTGTCAGCTCTTTTCATAAATAATAAGTTACTGAGCTTTTAATCTTAGAAACCGTGCTTGGAGAGGCAATTTCTTTTACTGAACTGAACAAAATAGCTTCAACTAGCAACAGACCGAGTGTACTACTGACCTGGGGACTGTTAGTGCTGAACGTCACAGGGGTAAGAAGTGTACGTACTGAAGTATTTTGGATCAGGCATAGCCAGTGACTATGAATCTATTTTTTATTGTCTGTGTGTTAGAATGAAAGTCGTTTTAAGACACCAACTCCCATTTGTATTCATTTTAAATCAGCGTGCATGATGGGATCACAGATTGGCAGTGCAGACCTTCAAGTTTAAACTTTGACCTGGACAGGCTGTAAAATGGGCTGTCTGTTTATTCTAAATGACTGTTAAGTTGCAACTTACTTATTGCTTTGCTATTGTATGGGAACCCCAGCTGAGGCCGCTAGTTATAAGTAAACATTTATATTTTACTATTTTACCAATAACGGACAATTTTTACATTTACCTGTCAAGTGGATTTCTGTATATTCAGTATTGTATGATGATGACGATGTTATTCTTCTTCTCTCTTTTTTTAGTTTCAAATATCAATTATCAGTATTATAGTTTTACTGCCTTGTATTACAATCATCTATATTGCTGTCTTACTATTACATAATACATATACCATTTTTGTGCTTCCAACAACATATACTATATTAGCCTTTGTACTTGTTTTGTCGTGCTTAAATAAAACGAAATAGTTTTTAGTAAACTTTTTCTGCCCTCTTTCTCGTGTCTTAGTCAGTATTTGTCAAATTGGGTCATTTGATGGGTGTTTTTTAGTTTTTCTTTGTGCTTGTTATTAACCCTTTGACATCCCATTTGTTTTCTGTTCTGATAGAACAGATTTGGTTTACATAGTAGAAAACAATATAAATCCTCCTAAATGACGCCTGAGGTTCCCAGATTAGAGTTGCCTGGACTGCCTCTCAGATTTAGAAGAAAACGCTTTGGGAATTACTCTCAGAGCAAAATATTGGGAGTCTTAAGAACTAGGACTTCTTTTGACCAATATTTTCATGAGTTCCTTCTGACTCGTAGCCTGACAAGCCAGACCCACATCAAGATATTGGTTCTGGGAACTCACCATTGGCAGGGCTCAATCCGAGGGGCGGGATAAACGGTTGTCTTTCAAATTCCCTCTGCACGCAACAGGATAGCGCTACAACCAGGCAGAGCAACGCTAGTTGATAGATTAAACTTTTGCTGTATCCGGTCGGCAAAACTCTGAACACATCTTCCTTTTTTAAGAATGACTTCAGTGCCGTTCTTTGTTCTTTTCTCAAAGAAAAGCTTAACTCCAAGCCTTCCAGAGTCGCGGCCAAAGCCGATTCGAAAGACCGCCGCAACTTTGCCGTCTTTATGTTAAGCCTGCCCACCGACTCTATACACGATGTGATTGGCGTGACTAGAGTTTGGTTTTTCCAGCTCGCAAGCCAACGGAGAGTTGCTAGACGACCCTGCTGCAAATGACATTTGCTGCCGCTAGGGTGCGTCTAGATTTCTAGGCTATCTGACTCGGCCAGGTAGGAGAAACTGTTCAAGATGTTTTGTGAATAAGTCCTCACCTTTAGCTTTGTCATAAGTGATATCCAACACCCATGTGTAACGAACGAGTCTCTGCCAATCACAGTCTTTGAAAGTAGAACCAAAATAAAAACACTGAAGACAAAGTAAAGATCTGCACAACACAGTAATAGGGAGGTAGTGTAGGGCTGAGGTTGCTCTGTGTTGTACAGTGGTAGTGTTGTAAGTAAGTAAAGGAGTGAATGAGAGACCACAGATGAAAAATGCTTCACCACAGCTGCAGTCCTGCCTACATTTTTCTTTTTTCTTTATTTTCTTGCACAATTCTCTTATATTATGCCCTGGTGCCGACAAGTTGCTGCTCATGCTAGTATTTAAATACACTATAAGAGCTTTTACTTCCCGTATTAGTCTGTCTCTGTCTCTTATCATGCATGTAAATGATGTAAAGAGGAAGGGTGTTGGGTGTATTTTAAACAACTTGACTTCGGTCTTCTGCTTTTAGACGACATAGAAAAAATGTCTAATCTTGCTTTCACGTGAATGTCTAATGTGACTGACTTAATACATATGTACGTTATTTACCTGCAGGCATGTTTTATTGCTTCTGAACTTACACACAGAGATATGAGAGGAGCAGCTTTGAGTGGATTGATCGTCCTTCTCCTCACTGTACCAGCTACTGTGTTTTTACATCTATCTTGTAGGATTTTTACTAGGGCTGTCGAACGATAATTTTTTTTAATCGAGATTAATCACTGAATTTCTAGTTAATCGCAATTAATCGCATGTTTTATCATGATTAATATTCTATTATTTTGCATTTCAGAACTGTTTTTAAGTACATAATAATGGAAAGCAATTCTTACCAGTGTATCTTGATTGGGAATCAAATTAATGCAAAGAAAGTTACTTTATGAACTTGACTTTAAGATTTGTATTTGTTTATTATTTATATACTGTAAACAAATGTGTGAATCTGTCATTATTGCACAATTCCTCCAAGTACCTAACTAAAACACCACAGCAATTGACTGAGATGTAACATTTTGCTTATACAGTACAAACAAAATGGTCCAAAAACCAGATGCCACAGCAAGACATTTAACCTTTACATTTTTCTAATAACAAGTAATGTAACAATTCTCCTGGACAGAAAAGGGGGGTGGGCAATGTCCCAAATGACAAAAACAGTCAAAAACGATACAAACAACAGTCTTAACACCGTATGCCACAGGACATTTGTAACTTGTAATTTGGACTGCAAAGTGGAAAAACTCAAGACACAACCTTATTTAAGCCAATCACTAAGACAGACCAGTTTGGTGACATTTTCAGAGAACAGTGAGGCTCTCTTCTTTTCTACAATGTGGCCAGAGAGGGAGAACAGTCTCTCACATGGTACAGTAGTTGCAGGTGTAGCCAAGTATTTCTGTGCAAGAAGTGCCAAGTTTGGGTAGGCCCCTGCATGTGCAGACCACCACTTCAGTGGACAGTCCTCCATAGAAATGGTGGGTTCTGCTCTGTACCGATCCACAGAAGTGTCAGCTGCTGTCTCCTCTTCATCCTCTGAGTCGGATGCAACCAGGAGGCTCATTTACTTTTCTCTTTTGGTGGCTCTGGGTCTGTTGCTTCATTGTTATACTGCTGGGCATTCAGTTCTTTAATCAACCTCCAGACTTCATCCCTTTCAGATCTTGGAAGGCATTTCAGGTCCTTGAATCTGGGGTCGACTACAGTTGCCACTTTCAACTACTGTATGTTCATGCTTTCTTTCCACTTTGAAAGGTCAGAGGTGAAGGCCTCTTTAAATCGGCACAGGTAGCCTGGGTCATCATCAGACACTTCCATCACCCGGAAAAGATGGCAGACTGCAGGCAGGACCACTGAACAGGATATGTACTGTTCTCCTCCAACAAGTTCCGTCACGTAACTGCCATGAACAATTAAGTGCAATTAATAGACTTTTATAAAAGAAAAGAGACAATAATTCATCATTTAACTTTGTTTACTTGTTTGCCATATCACCTAGCCCCACTATACCATGCTTTTTCGGCCCCCTCTCCTCTCCTCCCTCCTGCTACCCTCCCCCCCTCTCCCCATCTCTTCTCTCTCCATATCTTATTTAACCCTCTGAAACATGCTTGTAAATAAGGGCTATGCAAGAGGCACTATGACATTTGCAATTTCTACAAAATAAAGAAAATGAAAGAAGTAATAATGTGTTCGCCCTTTTAAGCTGGTTGTTAAGCTTACCTGCAGGGTTAAAGGACTGTCTCAAGCTTTTTGATATTCTCAAATTCTGCGTTGGTCAGAAAGGCTGGAGTGCTTCTTTGCTGATGGAGATCAAGTGTGGCTCTGAGTGCATCTTTGTTTTTTTCCAGCCGAGTGATCATGCTCAGAGTCGAGTTCCATCGGGTTGGCACGTCTTGAATTAGAGGCTAATGACATTGAAGTTCTGCTGCATTTGCTGGACTGTGTTTAAAGTGTCCAACCAGTTTTCGGCATTTTGCCAACACATTTTCAAACCCACTTTCACGAATTGACATCGCAATGGACCTCTGAAGACTATGTGCAACGCACGGCATGTGTTCGTACGGCAAAAGTCTTGCTGCTGCGAGCATATTCCGTGCACTGTCTGTGCCGATAGTTGTAACTTTATTTGCAATGCCCCATGCCTCTGCAACTTCACTGAAGTGCTCAGCACATGTTTCAGCATAGTGTCGTTCTTCTGTATGTCGAACCATTAAGGCAAACAAGTGCAAAGTCCAGTCAGAGTCAATATAGTGTGCAGTAACTCCTAAATAATTCTGATTACTCACTGACGTCCAGTGATCAACGGTTAATGAGACAGCGTTTGCACTTTGCAGCAGTTCCAGTTGGGCTGCTTTCTCCGTGTGGTACAGGCTGTGTATGCGTGAAACTACTGTCCCCCTCGACGGGGGTCAGAACATGCCAACCGTAGATCTGTGATGGTTGGAGTCCGGCTGGCTGTGAGTTTCTTTCTTCTTTTTCTTCTGTTATGTTTTGCTGTCAGTTTGTGTTGGCTCTGCCTCTCTGTGTCTCTCTGTGTTCCCCCCTTCAGTGCTTCCCCTGTGGATCTCCCAGCCCCGGTCTCCCCGTGCTCTCGGAGCTCCCGCTCTGTTCCCTGTTCCAGTCTCCGCGTCCATGCTTTTGTCCCTGGCATCCACCTTCCCACTTCCCCATTCGCTTCCCCATTTTTCCCTAATAAAATAGCTTTCGCTGAGCTCTGCGTTTGGGTCCATTCTGTCCTAACTGTAACAAGATCTTCTTTAAGACCCAAGTCTTCTACGATGCTGACAGATCTGCAGTTAGTTGCCACCCATTTTGCAAGAGCGGTAGTAATTTTTTTGGATTTGCTTTCATCCACAGGTTGGCGAGTAGCACTCTCCAAAATACTGCTTTGCCTGAGGCTGCTAGCATCAACCTGAGTCACGTTAATATGCTTAGCTCCGTAGGTGGTAGCTCAAGCTTGAAGTGCTTTGGTGATATTTTTATTCGGCTTTACACAATGTGCATATAGCTTTCGACTTGTCTACGAGCTGTCCAGCAGATGTGTTATGAAGTACGGCAGCTTGATGATAAGTAACGGTGCGCCAAAGGGTCAAAATAGTAGCCTGTTGGGCACGACGTGAAGCCGAGTGAAGTGTAAAATGAATTAATAAATGGTGGCATGTGATTAATGCGATTAAAAAACATTAACGCGTTATGCTCGGCCTTTAATCGCATCGCGATTAACGCGTTAATGCTGACAGCCCTAATTTTTACACAAAGTCAACATTTAAATTCAGTCATTCTCAGGTCACCATGTTCATAGATCTGACCTGTAAAGTGATGCAGTGTTTAAACTTAAAACTCTGGACATTTTAACTGCACTCAGTACTTCTTCCGGCTTGCTAGCCAAAGTACAGTACAGCTCAGTATTTCATGAATTTTCTCATTTTTTACATAACATCTCGGTAACACTGCAAATCTAAGTGTTGTGTACAGTAAGGATAGTGGTGAAATGTATCTAAATACATTTACTCATTACTGTACATGAGTACAATTTTGAGGTACTTGTATTTTACTCGAGCATTTCTATTTTATGCTACTTTATACATCTACTCCATTATATTTTGGATGCAAATTTTGCTCCACTCATGCCATATATATATATATATTTTTTTTACAACTAATACATTAAATATACAGTGGTTGTCATGAATCCCGCTGTTTGAGTCTGTTTTTCTGCTTGAGTTGCCTGTATTCTGTCCTGGAGTCTGTTTTCCTGTGTTTCCTGAACGCACCCTGTCTGGTTGCCTGGCAACGTAGCAAGGCGGGAGATCTCTCTACTACCCACACCTGCATCTCATCATCTACCTGCACACCTGGTCCTGATCACCACCTCTCCACTACATAAGCTCTGACCTGACTTCCATTCCCTGCCGGATCGTTAGCCACTAACAGTATGTTGTGCCTGCGTATCAGCCTCAGTTTGCTAAGAGTTAGTTTTGCTGCTCTGTTACTTTTATTTGCTGTATACTTACCTCTGTTTCCTCTGTCAGCAGTTACTCTCCCGGGATATTCACTCCACCTCTGCCTGGTCATCAATTGCTTTAGAAACAACATTGGATCTGCTCATTCCTTTCCACCTACTCACCTCCACTGCCTGCTTCGTCACCTGGATTCTCCTGCTTTGAGTGACATTTGAGTCTGTAAATAAATACTCACCTTTACTCAACTCACCTTGTCCTGGTCTGCTTCTGGGTTCTGCCTTAGAGATTCGTGACAGTGGTGCTCATACGTTTATGAACCCATGCTAAAGTTGACTAAAAAGAGGAATAAAAAATCACCTTTTGGAAATTGATCTTAATGCCTTACTTACAAAAAAAATGGAATAATCCAACCTTTAAGGACACCAATATTCTTTGTGAATTAATAATGTATCGTAAATAAATAAATGTTCTTCCATAAAATACAGGGGGCATAAGTAAGTACACCCCTATGTTAAATTCCCATAGAGGCAGGCAGATTTTTATTTTTAAAGGCCAGTTATTTCATGGATCCAGGATACTATGCATCCTGATAAAGTTCCCTTGGCCTTTGGAATTAAAATAGCCCCACATCATCACATACCCTTCACCATACCTAGAGATTGGCATGGGGTACTTTCCATCAAATCATCTATTAATGCAAATCAAACCAGCTATTAGGCTAACTGAAATAAAAGCATGCCAATCTCTACGTATGGTGAAGGGTATGTGATGATGTGGGGCTATTTTAATTCATAAGGCCAAGGGAACTTTATCAGAATGAATAGTATCCTGGATACTATGCATCCTGATAAAGAGATGATTAAAAAGATGATTTTATAGAAAGTACCCCTGGAAACTGATGCAAATCAGAGCGAGCCATTCTGCTTCTCCATCTTGTTTCCTTAATTAACCACCAGAGGTGGAAAAAGTACTAAAATATAGAATAATAATATAAAATATAATATAGCTAGACAAAAATTACCAATGCCAAGAAACATGTTTTGCTAATTGGCAATTTGCTATTAGTCATGAAAACTTAGTTTGAAGTACCGATGCACTTACCAAAACCTGCTTCCGCAGATTACATGTGGAGTTATTGAATGCTGCCAGTTCAGTCACCTTTGGCCGGTACATCTGGCATTGCATGATCATACTATTGGCACAGTCTTTCAAATATGGCCAAGGATTTTTGTCGTTTTGGGCAGCACAATTCAATGTTTCAGCTAGCATTTCTACTGAAACAGTCTCTGAACCGTCGTCGCGCGTCAGATCCATCTCATTCTCAATCTCCTACAGAAAGACATCATTCGTCACTGTAGTGGTTCTGTGGGCAATTTTTTTTCTTCCTTTCAGTTTTCGTTAGTCAAAGTTTTTACTCATTAACAGATGGGATTTGTAATGTAGCGAAATACAATACTTCACTCAAAACATAATCAAGTACATTTAACTACACCTGGTACAAGGAGAATGAAGACTCACCAAAAGCATCAGGACAGATCTTCACCATCACTGACTTCAGAGCTGAACACAGTGGGAATTATTACTGTGAAGCCCAGAACAGAAGAGGACGTCAGAACTCCACCTTACATCTGATTGTTGTAGCAGGTAAGTTTCTCCCATTTTACCTGCACAAACACCTGTTTACTGCACCAGACCTGATTCACATGTTAATATGTAGCAGCCCATAACTGGTTAAAAGGAAATAACATTCCCTGTGTGCATTTCCAGACTGTTTTTCTGTAGCTGTGTTCAGGGAGGAACCTCCATCATGTCAGAGGTGGATGACACTGACTGACTGATTAACAGACAGTCTCACCTGGCAAAGTGATTCATCAATCTGATCCTACTAATGAGGTGTATCACATATCTGTCTATATTTCCAGGGAGTTCAACAATGATAATGAATATCATCAGGCTGACTGTGGTGGTCCTGATGCTGATTCCTCTGCTGCTCCTGAGTCTGTGGGCGAGGTAAAACCAGAAAAATCCATCAGTTCAGTCACCGCTCTTTTATTTTCTTCTACTATCTTTCAGTTACTTTAGATTAAGTATAATAAATGTCATACATTCTGTATTTGTTGTTGTTGGACGCAATCCAGGAAGAAGAAAACTCTGAGCTCCACCACTGGACCACATGAACCTGAAGAGATAGAGGTGAGAGAGAGAGAGAGAGAGAGAGAGAGAGAGAGAGAGAGAGAGAGAGAGAGAGAGAGAGAGAGAGAGAGAATTGATTGACATAACTTCCCCATATATCACAGTTATAATACCTTGGCTCATACATGCTCTGAAAACTAAAGAACCGGTAAGATAAATTTATGTTTAAAATACAACTTGCTGAGTAGAAACCAGTAATGTATTTGGCCATAACACAATATCTGGAAATAATTTACATTTAAATGTGAAATTTTGTTTTGATTAACTCTTAGTATATGCAGTTGTCATGAATGAGGTCCTCATTTTGTCGTCTCTCCCCATCAGTTAGACTCTCGTCCTGCGTATGAGAACATCTCAGACACTGCAGCAGACAGAAGACCCAGAGGAGCAGGAAGACCTGGTGTGAAGTCCAGTCAGGTTAGAGCCTCCTGCATCCAATAAAACAGGCCCACTTCAGATTTACAGTCACAGTTCCATCCAGAACTTTACACGAGTTTCATGTGATTTTCTGCAGATGCAGTAGAACCAGAGGCAGGACTCACCTGATGGAAACAAAGTAGTACGACATTGAAATATCCCTGAGGAGAGCGAGGCTGTGGAGGATGTGGGGGAAGTGGATACATTTACCTTCAACTCCAGAAGATGTTATTGTCAGTTTAGAGTAGCAGCAGCAGGTAGGAGTCAGCAGCAGCATGTAGCAGAACGTTTAGAAGAATGTGGTGTTGGCAGCTTGAACTGAATCATGTCGAGGTGTCAAACATGACTTATTGTTCAGATCAGCTGATCAGGTACTGTGTGACTTACTGATGTATGTGAAAGCTTATTTTCTACTGTAGAGTTAGTTTTAGGCCATGTTATGTTTAAGACTAGGAAGGACTTCATTTAGCGATGAAAATTATTAGATTTTGTATGTATGAAAATACAAGTTAAATTGTATGTATGTATATATATATATATATATATATATATATATATATATATATATATATATATATATATATATATATATATATATGAACAACAGCCTTTTCAAGGCATTTGAGAAGAAAGGAGTGGTAACATGCCAGCTCCCAAATTGACGCTCGTCTGAGAAATGGAGGTTGGATAATGTTCAGCTTCGGCAGCTTTACCTATGTGCTAAAATATACAATGACTGAGGAAGCCTAGTGACGAGTCCATAGCAACCAGTGTTGAATTACCCAGTGTGCTTTGCTGAATGGTCTCAATGTTTTATTGTTTTATTTCAAGTGAATACTAGTTTACTAGATGAGTAACTTAGTATTTGAATTAATGCAGTAATGCAGGAAGTGTGTATTTGGTTTCCATGCTTATTGCAATGTTAGTGAGTAAATCTACTGAAATGGCCACCACACCATAACAGAGGAGTGGGATGTGTAAGATGAGAATGCAGAAGTTTAGTCACATATGCTATGGCTGTAAAAGAAACAGTGTGCATCTATATGTCTTTGTCAAGTGCACACCAGTACAGAATAGTGATGGGACAACTGACTCTTTTACGTGAGTTGGTTCAACCGGTCAGTTGTTGGTTGACCTACCAAATAAATAGATTTGGTCACCAGTTTGCATGCCCTTGGCGGTGGCAGGGGGTGATCGTGCGTTTACTTCCACTGCCAGGAATCAAGTTACCGCTTATTACATTACACTCGAGCCGTTGCGGTTACATGCGGTCTTGACATACTATTTACGCACTCATACTGGCTGACACTAGACTCACGCACTGGCCACGGTTACATTCGGTAGCCTGGTGCGCGGTCTCCTCGTGACAGTCTAACTACCATGTAGCAACATTCACTTCTAACATTTAACTTAACATAACTACCAAGATAACATTACGTGTATTTGTATGTGATTTAATACTTTCCCCTTGTTAATGTAGCCTATGAATTTCCATGAACACAATTCTAAAATGCACGAGATATAAAGGCTTCTGGGATCGGTTGATAACTCAAACTCGTTGTCTTCTGTTATCTTTCTTTTTATTTCATTGTTTTGAGGATGGAGGTCTGGTAGTCTAGTTTTCGCGGCTTTGTTTCTATTAGTTAGTTTACTCATTAGTTTAGGGGGGGAAGTTCTGGGTCCGACGGCCCTTGATGGGTTGGCCCAGGCTTCCTCTCTTCTTTTGTTTATTTTGGCCAGACCTCCAGTCTCCCATAGTTTTGATTTAAATAATTTGTAGTTAATTTGTGAATAAATTTTGAATTACTTTCACTATCCTCGGGTTTGGTATTATTAGATGTTGACGGTCTCATTTAAATTGGGTTTGTTTGCTGTGGCCGTAACAACGGTTACGGTCTCGTTCAGTAGCCTGGTGTGCGGTCTCCCCGTGAGCCTACCTACCATGTAGCAACATTCACTTCTCTAACATTTAACTTAACATAACTACCAAGATAACATGACGTGTATTTGTATGTGATGTACTTCCCCATCGATAATGTGTAAATTGCCATGAACACAATCATCTAAGATGCACCAGAAACAAGGCTTGGTTAATAACATAACTTGCCGAGAACCAAGACACCGCTTGATAGACTCGAGTGGCCGGTTGCACGGTTACATTCGGTCTCGTTCAGTAGCCTGGTGCTCGGTCTAGGTAGCTCATTTCCTGATTGATTCTACCACCACCACTCCAGTGGAGACGCTAATGAGCTAAATTACTACTACACACACAAAAGTAAAAGAAAAAAACAGGAGTAAGTCGGTTCATTGACATTTGGCACTCGATTCTCCCGGTTCAGTGACACGAGTCGGGTTAATTAACCGGCTCTTCACTCAGTTCGTCAACACTAGTACAGAAGGCATCAATAAATTGTTGGGGAGAATCATCCCTTTTTTCCATATTATTTTGGAGGGTCATCTAAAATGTATTGCTGCTGAAGGGAGGGTCAGGTCTGTTTTGACTAAAGGTCCCAAAACTCCTCCGGTGGCTCCTGAAATAATTAACGAACAGTCCCTAACAAGCCAAAGTCATTAAAAATACTTTTTACTTTATACTTTTACCCCTTGTTTTGTTACATGTCCATGTTTAGTTAACACTAACATGCATGTGAGTTTCTCACAGCTCAGTGTTCTGCATTTCTCTGCAAAGAGAAGCAACCTGACCACAGAGAGAACAGAGAAGAGACAAACTAAGAAAAAACAATGATGTCATTTTCCATTCCCCTCTTATGATTAATACTCTGCTCTTCATTGTGTTCAATGTAACTGCCTCATGGTTCACAGGTCAAATACATTCCTGTTCCATCACTACACCTGCAGACTGTGTGACATCCTGAATCAGTGCACATAGAGATGAACTGTCTGTCTGTTTCTCTCTTCTCTTTATGAATGCTCTTTTCTGGTGTCGGTGGGATGTTGGTGGTGAAACAGGTTTTCTAACAACAGGTCAACATTAGTTTCTTACTCTCTTTTTGAAGTTTATAGATTGTAAAACAAAATAACTTTATGGTGTTGTGGGTGTGTGCTGAAATTTGGCTCTTCGTGCATATTAATGATCAAAAGAGGAAGGAAATGTAGTCTTTACCAGTCTGATATCTGTCTTCTGCTTACTGACAACAGAGGAGAGGCATCTTTAAAGACGACGTCCGTCTTCATTGTAAGTAGAAACAGTTCATTGATTAGTTTATTGATACTGCATACCTCCTGTGTACATTATTTTATCTGCTGACATGTTTTATTGTCTCACACAGAGAGATGAGAGGAGCAGCTATGAGTTTAACTGCAGCAGCGAGTGGATTTGTTGTCTTCCTTCTCTCTGTGTCAGGTACTGTATATCTACAGTTACATTCATTCTTTAAAAGAGGGATTCTGGGAAAATGTGGGACTGAAGGTCATTATGTGTGAATAAGTAGATCAGAGTTGTGTGAAAGGCAAACTTCCAGAAACGCTACAAATTTTTGTTGTTTTGTTTACAATTGTGGAAACTCGGCAGACGTTATCAGTTTAGTTTGTTGTTGTGTTAATTGGACAGTATCTTTTAATTTTGTCTTTTGCATGAAGTAACTGTGTGCTAAGCACTTAACATAACATATTACTGTTTAATCTGTTCTAAAGACGACCCTGGTTGTTTTTTGTTTAAAGGAATACTGGTCAGTAAAGGCATCACATAGCGTCTCAACTTCTCTTTATTGATCACACATCTGAGCCCAACCCTGCTACTTCCTTCTGTACTCTCTGACTTCAGTGTTCTGCATTTCTTTTTAGTTTTCACACTCAGCATCAACCTGACCTCAGAGTGAACAGAGAGGAAACTAACCAAGAAATGTACAAACTCATATACTTACTATTATCCCTAATAATGTATTATGTATGTATATTAATACATATAAGCTCTTCAACTTTCAACCTATTTAACTCTTCCGTTGTGTTTAGACTTGATTTTGCCTGTTCACTTTGGTTTAATTCTGAAATAACTTGAAAAAAAGTCATATAAGTATTATTGTTAACAGGAGGTAGAACATAAGTTAAAACATATGTTATGTATAATTCTGCTCTATCCTAGAGAGTCTGTAAAATGTATTTTTTGTTAACACGTTAGAAGCACTTCTCAGGCTTATTTTTGCAAAACAATTAACACATATATATAAATACCAGAAAGTAACACTTTTTCCTGTGTCCCGACTATGATGAAATATGATAAAACCTGATCAAACTCTAAAATACAGTTAAGTTAGACAGATGCATGATGAGGAAAGGACTTTTATAATAGCTGCAGATAATTGGTCTAATTATTGAGGGTTTTGAAGCTTGTCCAGGTTACCTTTCCCTAGATCATGTTGGTAGTATGATCACTTTGTCTTATTAACTGATTGTTAACTCAAGTTATTAATTCATGCTGCTTCCTGATGTGCTCTGTGTTACAGTGATACAGGGTCAGTATGGCTGGAGAGTGACTTACACCTCTACTCAGATTTGTGCCTTCAAGGGATCAAAAGTGGAAATACCCTGCAGATACACATACCCATCCAGAATAAAAGGCCTTGATACCAAAGTTGAGAAAAGATTCTGGTTTACTGAATTAGGTAATGGTGAAACTGTGGATCTGACAACAATCTCAGAGTACACACAGCGTGTGCAGTATCACTGTGAAAACAACGACTGTACTCTGAGAATCTCAGACCTGAGAGAGAGAGACTCAGCTGAGTACAAGTTCAGGTTCACAACAAACCAAGATGTGAAATATATTGGTTCACCTGGAGTTACTCTGTCTGTCACAGGTAATATTTTCATCTACATTATTTAATAAATTACTTTCAAGAGTTCAACATCTTATGAAGTGTGTGTGTGTGTGTGTGTGTGTGTGTGTGTGTGTGTGTGTCTCTCTTCAGTCTAAAATGAAGATTTTATTATTATTCAGATCTCCAGGTGCAGGTGAGCAGATTAGAGGTCTCTAACTGGGCAGAGCTGAAGTGTCAGAGCAGTTGTCCTCTACCTGGTCATCCTTCCTACGTCTGGTACAAGAATGGACAGAACATTCAGGGACAAACATCTGATTCTTATTCAGCCTCCTTTGATCCTGCAGACAGCTTTTCCTGTGCTGTAAGAGGACATGAGGACTTCCCCTCTCCTTCAGTGGGTGAGTTTACTTACAGTCTTCCTCTGACATAACACCATCTAGTGGAGTCTTTAACCTTTTGTACTGTACCTTAACTTCATGTAACTCTGTGATATTTGGTGATTTATTTGCAGAATTGTATGAAAACCAAATCACTAATCAATGATCTCATATTTCCTGACCTCACTGTAAAGTTGTAAAATAACTCACACTGGAAATTAAGCAAAACCAATTTGTCAACATGTCCTTAGACTTTTGTCTTTGTATGAGAGTTTTCATTGTTAAATTGTGTTATTTAGTAATCTTGACCATTAATTAAAAAATTAAAACACTTAACTGGTACAGGTTTACACTAAAAAAATCTTTATTCTGTTCCATCCTCAAACATGATTAAAAAGAATGAAGTCAGATGTTTACAAGTCCTGAATATTTACGAGTTATTAATGTTAGAACATCTGTCTGATCAACTTTCTTTGTTGAAGTCAGGGGCGTTTCTAGGACTTGAGTAGATTTGGGGATTAGCCCAGACCCATTTACATAAACTGAATGCAATGCAAAACTGTGATTGGCTTGCCCAGCTTGTTAATAGCTAGTGTATGTTTATTTTAGCTTCCAGTTTGTAGATGTAAGTTAGATGGCACCAACATTTGGTCTAATCATAACTGGCCTGGCAACCCAAAGTTTCCAGATCTGTTTGGTGACTTACGATGCGAGGCGTCTGGGGGTCCACCCCCAGAAAATGTTGAGCATTAAACACTTCATTTCCTGCATTCAGGTGAATTTGTATGCACCTACAGTATTTATACCTTTTTCTGAATCAATATGCTGGAAATATCTTTATGTAAAGGGAAGCATAGATTACAATCCAAATATAAAAACATAATGGCATATTTAGCAGTAAGGCTCTCAGGCATTCTGTATTGCTTTCAACTATTTATTCTCCTTTGGACCAGCTTTTCTAATTATAACTGAGTCAGCACACATGTAGCCTAGCATCATTTACTCTTCCATCCTCTTTGTTGGGGAAGTAACCTCCTTAAATTTGCATATGACAATTATTAACCTCAATGATACATTAATTAATTTTAATGAATTAATAAACCCCTGTAATATTTTTGAGATGTTTGAGCAAGATTTCTGCTCATGTCCAAAACTTTGTGCACATTCAAAATATAACTCATCCCATCTGTGTTCTCTGAGATTTGGAGGAGTTGTGATATTTTGAGAAAAATAAAGTTTAGAAGTTTTAGAATGAAGTCACTATATTTTAGAAAATAATCTACCTGCACCATAGTCTGCTGTGCATTACGTCATTGCTCTGCTGATACGGTAGATCTCAGACCGTCTGACAGGCACAGAGCCCCGTTTGAGACTCTGGTCCAGGGCTGGACTGGGACAAAACATTGGCCCTGGCATTTTTGGCCCAGGCGGCCCACACCCACCTTGATTGGTCAGACACATTCCCTCCTCTTAAAATATGCGTGTGTTCTATGATGAGTTGCCTAGTGTTCTGCATTCATGTGATCGTTTTGGATCCTTCAAGAGGGGTCATAAGACTTGTTGATCTTACACTTAAATAATTAATTCATTCTTAAAGTTATGATATGTATATTAATGGTATTTTTATTATTTTTTATTATTATTGATATTTGATATTGTATTGCCATTATTGTTATTATTACTATTTTGCTTAATATTGGCTGAGCAACTTTAAAAACTGTTTACTGTTAATTTTAACTATTGTAAGATTCATATTTTGTCGCTTTGGACAAAAGTGTCTGCTGAATACAATAACCATAACCATAACCCTTCCCAAAAGCTACAATAAAGGTGGGAGTAGTATATGCCCTGGAAAAGAGCTAATTAAGTAATTCAAGGAACACTGATGCTTGTATCAACGCTGATTTTATAGATCACAGAGTTTTCAGCTACACAACAGGCCAACCAATAGCATTTTTAATGTAACCTTAAGCAGTTAGGTTACCTGACAGCCACTAACTTTAATGTTACAGCCAAACTGCTTGTTGTCCTTATGACATGAGGCGCACATAACGTGCGACACACACACACACAGCCACACACACACACACACACACACACACACACACACACAGCCTCACACACAGCCACACACAGCCTCCCTCCCTCTACTCTCTCTTCCATCTTGTCCTCACTCACTCCCATGGCCCTGTCATGGTCACTCTCCTCCTCGGCTTCTTCCCTGTCATGCTGTTGTTTCTGCTTCTCTGTATAGCCAGCCACCTCTCCTCCTCCTCGGCTTCAGGTAATGCTGATGTTGAAGAAGCTACTACAGCCCCAAACATGTCAGAAATTTTGGCACATTTTGAGGAATCCGCCTGTAGATTCTTAATCTTTTTCTCCCGTAATTTCTCTGTACCTCACTTGCGCTTTGGTGGTCGTTCGTCCATTTTAATGTGGATGCTAAACTTCCAGCATAACTATTACAGCTCGTGTCTCAGGGCCGGGAGGCGTGGCCCTATTGGGATTCGTGGAGTGGAGAAGGGGGTTCTTGGATTTGATTGGGTCAGGCCAGTGCCAATAAAGAAAATTAACCAATGGGACACTAGGAGTTCTTTATGGGCCGGTGCGGCCCAAAAAAAAAAAAAAAAAAAAAGGCTATTTATATCGGCGATTCGGCCCAAAAGTGCGTCGGCCCACCGGGAAAATGCCCGGTATGCCAGATGGCCAGTCCAGCCCTGCTCTGGTCTCTGAATGAGACAACGTTTAGGGAAGTGGTTGTACGCGACTCTACATCGGAGGTGGAAAACTGAAACTACGGCAGAAATACACGGAGCACAAACGCAACACATCTGTCGCAGCATGTCGACAGCAGAGCCCGTCCATTATAAACCTGAAGCTGCACAGCTTTTTACAGCAAGAGTCGACACTAAGCGACACACAGGTCTGCTTCAGAGCTCCGTGTGTTTGAGTCTGAACCATAGACTGTAAACGCCACGTCACGGGAACTTCAAACTAAATCATTAGTATTGCGCTCCTAAACTTTGTGGTAATGGCATCAAGGTATTAAACTGATGTATGCAGTATGTTCAAAGCCAACGCACAATTAAATAAGGCAACTTATGATTTCGGGGGTTTACATAGGCTATTGTCCGGTTTCATATTGTCAGCCTTTCAAAATACATTCGGGACTACACTCAAAACATTCGGAGCTAAAGCCCCAGCAAAATCAGCTGACTGCTCTGGTGGAAGTGATGATGCCACAAGAGGAAAAATCATGTCTGACACATTTTCATTATTTAATGCCCTCATGTATCTTATTAACCAGCAGAGGTCATCAGTGGACATGACCGTGTCCAAACCAAGGGGGTAAGCTTCTCCTCGGACCGCGAACCTCCTATGGCGCCATTTTAATGCTACAAAGCGATCACCCCCCGTTAGCATTCCATTGACTGCCATTCATTTTGGCGTCACTTTGACAGCGAATAACTTTACATCTGCAAAGGTTTAAAGACTCTATTTGTCCGTTGTTTATTTCTAAAGAAACACAACAATGTATAAAAGGCTCCATTACCTTGTACCTCACGTTATGGCTCCGTAGCAGACGTTTTGGTAAAAATAGGCTAACGATTGTGTCATAACCACGTGACTCACTGTCGCATAGTAGAGGAATTACCGTATAGTACAGGAGAAGCGCGCAGGCAGTTTCGTCTCACATTAGCTGTTTAAGTGTAATTACTAATGTTAACTATCATTTTAGTGATCAATAATTAGCCTGTGCCTATGTTATCTGCTTACATATACCTACGCTCTCCGTCTCTGCTAGATTGGGAATGATTGAGATTTCTCTTGGCACAGCTACCAGAAGACTTACAACTTTCAGACACGTTGCTCACGTCACATTTACGTCGTCTCTCTCAGTTGGAGGCTGCGCAGTAACGCTCAGCGCTCACCGGAAAAGTGCTGCTAAAGGCCTTCACTGGTCTCCGTCCAGAGGAACGGGATCTGTTGGTCCATTCTATATACAGTCTATGGTCCAAACACACTGAACCTCAATCATTTCCTTGTTTAGTCCACTGAGTCAGTAACAAAGTGTCAAACTAGTAACCATGGTAACAGGACACCATGTTTCTAATTTAGAGGAAACTCAAGCTCCATCACTCACTTCCTGTTTCTGTTAACTATTGTCCACTTAAGTTATGTTCCACCAGGAAAACAAACTTGTCTTTTAATTAAATGCTGAATGTGTTCACATAAGATAAACTTTTCAGGCATTTTCTGACATTCATTTTACTTCAGTTCTTGTTAGACAGATGCACTGTATTCATTCATTGTGCTTCCTGATGTGCTCTGTGTTACAGTGATACAGGGTCAGTATGGCTTGGGAGTGACTTACACCTCTACTCGGATCTGTGCTGTTAAAGGATCAACAGTGAACATACCCTGCAGCTACACATACCCATCCAGTATAGGTGGCGTTGCTACTACAGTTAAGGAAATATTCTGGTTTATTCAACAGTTTGTGGATCTGAAAACAGTTTCAGAGTATTCAGGCCGTGTGCAGTCTGAATCTAACAACAACGACTGCAGTCTGAGAATCACACAACTGAGAAAGAGAGACTCAGCTGTGTACAAGTTCAGGTTCACAACAAACCAAGGTGGGAAATATACTGGTTCACCTGGAGTTACTCTGTCTGTCACAGGTAACATTTTCATCTGAATGTTTTATAACTTACTTACAAGCAGTGTTGGGAGTAACGCGTTACAAAAGTAACGCAATTACAGTAATGTATTCCTTTTTGCTGTAACGCAGTAATATAACGCATTACTAATTAAATTTCGGTAATATTATACTCGTTACAATCTCAGTAACGCGAGTTACAACGCATTTTAACGCAACATTTAGTGGTGCATTGTTTTTTTAAAGAATTCACCAACACCACAGGAAAAAAAAAGCCGTATAATTTTCCTGTCGCTGTATTCGATGGTTGAGATGACTGCAGAGACAGATACATTTGCGAGATGGATATTATTTCCAGGAGTTATTACGCTGCGTTGAAGTGAGCTGTCCTGTTTCTGTTCCTGTGGTCAGAGACAGAACCAGAGACGGTACGGACAGCATGTATGTCCCAACAGGTGACGGTACGTCAGCGGCTGACAGATATAAACATGTCGGGAATTAATGTTTCGGCTTGCTACACGTAAATATCATTGCATTTTATCAGCCGTGGAGAGTAACTCTGCCTGTAGTGGAATGGCTTCGAATGACGACCAAAAACGCTTGTCTTTTACTGTGACCATTTACTGTTCAATATGTTGCAGTTTTACAAACAAGAAAGTGAACAACTGGAGCCTGACGGACATGTTGCTTCTCAGTAAGCTAGCAAGAGTAGGCTACACAACAGACAACTTCCGTGTAGCCTACTTCAAAATAAAAGCACTTCCTGTGACGTTTCGCAGTAAAACTAAATTACTGTTAAATAAGGTTGTGTAGGCTACCTTTTCACAAATCAGCTGTAAATCAAGTACCGTAAATAATATAAATAGTGAGTTTTAATCACACTATAATTGAACATTTCCTTTAGAGTGTTTTAAACTAAACCATGAATTTCTTATTCAAGTGCTATAAACAAACATTTTACAACAATGTCGTACTTTTAATTGAGTATTTTCATTTTCTCCTACTTGCCTGTTATACGTTTTACTTATCTATTTTTTATAGCTTTAGTTACTTTGCATATTTATATTGATTATACAAAATATGAATAATCTATGATGTATTAAAGTGGATAAAGAGGAGACTTTATTGATCCGGTGGTGAAATTCACAAGCTAGCTGCCAAATCAAACTTCCCCTGTTATTTTGGTGAAAGTAACTCAAAAGTAATGCAAAAGTAGTGTAACGCATTACAATTCAGAGACAGTAATATTGTAATATAACTAATTACTCTCAAATGACAGTAACTAGTAATCTATAATGTATTACATTTTGGAAGTAACTTGCCCAACACTACTTACAAGTGTTCAACATCTTATGAAAGTTACTTGCATCTGTGTGTTTTCATACATGTGTGTTCAGTCTTAAATGAAGAATTTTCCTTATTCACATATTCAGGTCTCAAGGTGCAGGTGAGAAAGTCTTCTAACCAGACAGAGCTGAAGTGTCAGAGCAGTTGTCCTCTACCTGGTCATCCTTCCTACGTCTGGTACAAGAATGGACAGGTCATTACGGGATACACGTCTGATTCTTATTCAGCCTCCTTTGATCCTGCAGACAGCTTTTCCTGTGCTGTAAGAGGACATGAGGACTTCCCCTCTCCTTCAGTGTGTGAGTTTACTTACAGTCTTCCTCTGACATAACACCATCTAGTGGAGCCTTTAACCTTTTGGACTGTACCTTGGATGGGGTGGCAGTAGCTCAGTCCGTAGGGAGTTGGGTAAGGAACCGGAGGGTCGCTGGTTCAAGTCCCCGTATGGACCGAAGTACAGAGTGTGGACTGGTAGCTGGAGAGATGCCAGTTCACCTCTTGGGCACTGCCAAGGTGCTCTTGAGCAACCCCCCAACTTCCCGTACTCTGACATCTCTCCATTAGTGTAATAGCATGTATAGGTTTCAATTCATGCCTACGTTTAATGTGTGTGCAACTGTACTAACAGAGAGAAAACTGTGAATTTCCTCTCGCAGGATAAATAAAGGCATTCTTCTTGGGTGGTGGTGATGGCGCAGTGGATATGACACATGCCTTTGGTGTGGGAGATCTGGGTTTAATTCCCACTGCGATACATCGACCAATGTGTCCCTGAGCAAGACACTTAACCCCTAGTTGCTCCAGAGCCATGAAACCTCTGATATATAGCAATTGTATGTCACTTTGGATAAAAGCTTCAGCTAAATGACATGTAATGTAATGTACCTTAACTGCATGTAACTCTGTGATATTTAGTGATTGATTGTGCAGAATTGGATGAAAATCAAATCACTAATCAATTATCTCTTATTTCCTGACCTCACTATTAAGCTGTAAAATAACAGCTCACACTGGAACTTCAGCAAAACAAGATGTGAAGTCCAATGTTTCCAAGTCCTGAATAATAACGAGTGATTAGTGTTACCCAGCAGAGGTCCTCAGTAGACATGACAGTGTCCAAAGACACTAAACCACAATCATGTCCTTGTTTACTACTCTATATCAGCAGGTGTCAGTATCCATGGTAATAGTGGTGTAAGTTGTGGTGTCTGAGTATCTAATATGTTCCACAACCCACTTTGTGTTTCTATGAACTAGTGTTGATTTAAATATGTTCCACTATGAAAACAAACTCATCTTTAAATGAAATGTTGAATGTGTTCATGTTTTCTCCTCCAGATACTTCTTTGTAAAATCTTTGTAGGAGCCATTCTTTAACCATTCCTTTTGTTTAATAATTTATTATAATAATGTTTGCCCTATTCTTCTTAAGTTGTGCCCTCTACAGGTCAAAAGGCATTAAATAGGAAGGTGACGGGGGTGGAGGCGTGGCTGGCTGGGAGCACACAGCTTTGTCACCTTGCTACACAAACTGTTGCATGAACTGCTCCTTTAGTTTAAAAATATCCAGTCTGCCTTATAGTTTATTTACCAGATAAAGGATCTGTACTATTTATTGTGTTGGAATAAAAGACTCAACTTTACTCTCTTGAATATATTTTGGTTTATTGGAACAAACAAGCGTCAAAGATTCCCCCACTCAACACCAGGGTGACAAAGAACAAACTCAGGACAAAATAGTCACTACAATCTTTCTCATACCAGTCACACAATAAACTAGACAAGACAGCAATAAAAAATGATAAAACATTTAGGTCTCATCAAGCAATATACGTTTTTTTTTACAAATCTTCCAATTGAGTAATATTCATTTATTAGCTGCAACCATGCCTAGTCTAATAATTACCTTCTGTTGGGGAGGAAGGACCTCCATACTGTCAGAGCAACCAAGAATAGCCAGATTATAATCTGTCTGAATATTCATCTGGCATTGTTTGGAAAGACAGTTGAATATGTTGCTCCAGATATGACTTAATACTGGCCAGTGTCAGAATAAGTGTGACAGTGATCCCTCTGTGATACCACATCTGTCACACAGGAGTAATGCAGCCTGTGTAAGATTTTAAATTGAAGGAATCTGTATCTAGAACTAATGGAGCAGCTCTGTATACCAGACAAACCTTCCTCCCACAGTTAGCGATAGGTAGAGAAGGTAGCAATAAAATTGTTGTTGAGGAAGGCGATATTTAGTTTAGAGCTGAAGAAATGAAGCAAATGTATTATCTATGTAAAGATCACCAATACAACATGGCCTCTTCTCCCTCCAGCCCAGAAACACTCTATCCATCAGTGCCTAAATAAGTGATCATATGTTATAGGGGTGTATACTGAGATATTCACCATTCCAAGGTATTTTTTCATTTGATTTAAAATCCTCAGTGAGTTTCTGAGGATGAGTTATGACCAAATCATTTGTTGGAAAGCTGTGCTCCAGAAAGGAGCAGCACTGGGAGAGAAGTTTCTGAAACTAGCAGGGACTCCATTTTTAACCAGAGTGGGAGACATTAGACCAGTCAGCGTTGGGACGGCTCCACTGCCAGAAAGAGAGAGCCCTTACATTTGCAGCCCGGTAATAATGCTTAATTATCAGAAGGTCGAGGCCACCACGTTTCAGTCTTCTGTAGGTGAGCTTTAGAAATGTGAGCAGGTTTATCTGCCCTGACAAACGAGGAGATAACTGAGTCCAGTTGTTTATAGACAGGAAAGTTTTGAAAAAGGTACAAGAACCTTGGAAGTGCAACTATTTTAATAGCATTGATGCGGCCAATCATTGAAAGGGGAAGCAACTTCTTGATTTATGTTCCAATGTGAAAACAAACTCATCTTTAACTTAAATGTTAAATGTGTTAAATTCCTGGTAGTTTTCTTACTATTTGTCCCTTCCTTGTATATGCCTTTCCTTTTTTCTGTCATACAGCAACATGTTGGTAAAGCAGGGATATTAATTCCATCTGTCCTGGTTGCAATCCTCTGCAAGAGTGCACTATTCAAATGAAAAACCTACTCATGTAAAATGCGTAGCTGAAAGTAATTGTGTCCCTGCAATGTGTACCTGATCAGAGTGAGCCAGAGGAGCAGGTTGACCTTCAGTACGCCACCATCCACGTCTCCAACAGCCAGGCAGATCCTCTGTACTCCAACATCAGAGCTGCTCAGCCCCTCAGACACAGGGAGCAACAGGAAGCTGTTGAGTACGCTGCTGTCAGGTTCAACAGTGACAGTACTGCCCCGAGGTGATCAGCTCCTCACACAGGAACATTATCCTCACTACATATCACACAACTTTGAATTTAATACATTGCTTTTGTGTTCCTATTACAGTATGATGAGAATTATATTGTTTCATCTCTTCAGAATCACCTTTTTGTCTTCTTCTCAGAACCAGAGGTCGGGACACTGGAGAGGATCCAGCTGCTTTGTACAGCACAGTCAACAAGACCCGATGAACACAACAGGCATTTCATTAATAGTCTGATATTTTTTCTTTTTTCCCCAAAAAAATATGTAATTACTTAACTATTGATTTTTATATATTGTATTTTCAGGATGGCCCTTTCCAAGAATGTACAAAGAGACAATTATAAATCATATAGAAACGTTAATGTATTACTTAAACATAAACCAGTGTTCAGTTATTTTACTCTGTATGAGTCAGCTCTAAAGAATGAGTTAAGTATTTCATGATTTATTTCGTTAAATTGTATGTATACTATGAAAGAACAATATTCAGTGACCTTTTATGTGCTGTTTGAATTAGTCTCTAACTGGTCTTCCTCCCAAACGTCCCCGTTCAGACGCTAAAACATACCTGAAGTAGTTGTTAATGCAACAAGGGATGTGATCCCCAACTGGCTTCCCACCTACAAACACTGGAAGTTGTTTTTGTTGGAAAGCACGGTCAAGCCAACAATGGCAATGTTTTTGTATTTCGTTTTAAATTTCTTTTTGTATGGATATATTTGATGGTGACGGTAGAGAAAAAGTCAGAAAATGTGAGGAGAAAGTTATAACATGCAACAAAGGTTGCTGGCTGGAATAATACCTTTGATGTTGTGATTAACTGATTGGCGTCTTAATCATTAAGCCTTTAAACATTTTCTGACATGCAAATTAGCACCAAAAACAAATGACAGCAGAGGTCAATCATAAAGAGAAGACTTGGGTAGAAGTGTTCAATCCTTAACGACGACTCTTCAAACTCAACTGACTATATTACATCACTGTTGTCAGTGGCTTCAAATCTTTTTGTAATCATTGGTGGTTTTTATGAAAGTCTTTTCAATGTAAAGACACCAACTTCCTATTCATTTTGAACCAGTGTGCATGATGGGATCACAGAGAGGCAGTGAAGACCTCAAAGTTTAAACTGTGACCTGGAAGAAGATTTTTACCAGGGGACACATTTCCCCTGAGAAGTATATTCTAAATGACTGTAAAGTTACAACTTCTTATTTTGCTGCTTTGCTATTGTAGAGAACATGTGTAGTTTCCAGCTGTTGCTACTAGATAGAAGTAAAGAGTTATATTTTACTATTTTACTGATAACAGACCATTTCTATTTTCCTGCCAAGTGGATTTCTGTATAAACAATACTGTATATATTTACCATGTAATTCTTCTTCTCTCTTTTTTAACCAGTTAAATCACAACTAGACTTATTGTGAGTCAAATATCAATTATCAGTATTATTGTACTTATTTTGTGAATGACTTCCTCTGCCTCATCTGCTCATTACGATCATCTATATTGCTGTCTTACTATTACATTAACAATTATTTGTACTTTTAACACCATGTACTGTATGTAGACTTTTGTACTTGTATTATATTGTTTTTTTGTCTTGCTTAAATAAAAATAAATTAATAGTTAGTAAACATTTAGTTTTGCCCTCTTATGTTCTTTGTCCTGATGAGTCAGTATTTGTCCAGTACAATCTCTTAAATGGCTCATTCGATGGGTGTTTGTAGTCTTTTTGTGCTTGTTGTTAAGCCTTTGACATCCCATTTGTTTTCTGCTCTGATTAGAATAGAATAGAATACCTTTTATTGTCATTATACACATTTACAAGATTGAAAGCAACTCCTTTCCAGTGTCAACATGAAATAAGTAGTGCACAGAAAAAAAAAAGGGGGGGGGGGTAAGGTGCACAGTTCTGAGAGCTATATACATATATAAAAATATAAAGATAGATATGGTTTTATGTACTGTGTGAAATGCAGTGTGAAGTACTGATATTGCACAGTAATTCAATTACACAGAATTGTCAATATTATCAAAAAGTATTAAATATTAAATATTGCACAGTAGGTGGGTAGAAGAGAGTCTGGGGGTTGGGGGTAAGACTGTAAAGTCAGTGCATGTGTGAGTTCAAAGTGGTTATGGCTTTTGGGAAGAAACTGTTCTTGAACCTGTTAGTCCTTGTTCTGATGCAGCTGTAGCGCCTCCCTGAGGGCAGCAGACCAAACAGATCAGAGGGGGGGTGGGAGCTGTCCTTGGTGATGTTTTCTGCTCTGCTGAGGCAACGAGAGGTGTAAATGTCCATCAGGGAGGGGAGAGGGCAGCCGATGATCCTCTGTGCTGCCTTTACTACTCTCTGTAGCCTCTCCCTGTCTGCCACGGTGCAGAGTAGACAACAATCTAAATCCTCCTAAATTACACTAGACGTCCCCATCATAGAGTTTCCTCTTTAGACCCATTCAGAAATCTGCTGGGAGCAATTTCTAGTAAGAAACAAGAGAACTTTAAGCTAAGAGAAGGGGAGGGGTTGACCCCATTGCTATGGATGTTCCTATGAAGTTCCTAACAGATAAATAAAGTTCTTTGGCAGAGGTCTGCACTCTCAGAGTGCCCTTCTAGTGTCCTGTGTTTTTATCCCATTTTAAATGTAGGACATCTCTGCAGTTTATCCAACTGATCCACCTAAACAAGCCAAAGTCATTAAAAGTACCTTTTTCTTATCGACATCATTATATCACTATTGTGTGTCTACACCAGACCCTACCAGTTTAACTGTTTATGTGTGTTACATGTCCATTGTGCTGGTGGATGTTACTAATATTGAACCCTGCCTGCACACTGTGTGACATCCTGTCTCAGTGCACATAGAGATGAACTGTCTGTCTGTTTTTCTCTTCTCTTTATGAATGCTCTTTTCTGGTGTCGGTGGGATGTTGGCAGCAATACAGGTTTGGTACCAAAAGGCCAATATTAATTTCTTTCTCTTTCTTTTTTAAGTTTATTGTTTGTAAAACAACAAAACTTTATGGTGTTGTGGGTGTGTGCTGAAATGTGGCTCTTCATGCATATTAATGATCAAAAGAGGAAGGAAATGTAGTCTTTACCAGCCTGATATCTGTCTTCTGCTTACTGACAACAGAGGAGAGGCATCTTTAAAGACGACGTCCGTCTTCATTGTAAGTAGAAACAGTTTATTGATTAGTTTATTGATACTGCATACCTCCTGTGTACATTATTTTATCTGCTGACATGTTTTATTGTCTCACACAGAGAGATGAGAGGAGCAGCTATGAGTTTAACTGCAGCAGCGAGTGGATTTGTTGTCTTCCTTCTCTCTGTGTCAGGTACTGTATATCTACAGTTACATTCAGTCTTTAAAAGAGGGATTCTGGGAAAATGTGGGACTGAAGGTCATTATGTGTGAATAAGTGGATCAGAGTTGTGTGAAAGGCAAACTTACAGAAACGCTACAAATATTAGTTTTGTTTACAATTTTGATTGTTTTTGTGTGGATTAGATATCAGCAGGATCTTCTCTTGTGTTGGCCAGCATCTTTGACTTTTGTCTTTTGCATGAAGTAACTGTGTGCTAAGCACTTTTACATGCTGTAAACAGAGAATATTGTGGCTTTTATTCAGAACCGTTCCCTCCTCACTCTGTGAAAACATATTACTGTTTAATCTGTTCTAAAGACGACCCTGGTTGTAGAAACGACAGCTCACTTTATCACGGTGAAGTTTTTTTTAAAGGAATACTGGTCAGTAAAGGCATCACGTACTGACTCAACTTCTCTTTATTGATCACACATCTGAGCCCAACCCTGCTACTTCCTTCTGTACTCTCTGACTTCAGTGTTCTGCATTTCTTTTTAGTTTTCACACTTACCTCAGCATCAACCTGACCTCAGAGTGAACAGAGAGGAAACTAACCAGGAAATGTACAAACTCATATACTTACTATTATCCCTAATAATGTATTATGTATGTATATTAATACATATAAGCTCTTCAACTTTCAACCTATTTAACTCTTCCGTTGTGTTTAGATTTGTCTTTGCCTGTTCACTTTGGTTTAATTCTGAAATAACTTAAACAAGTCATATAAGAATTATTGTTAACAGGAGGTAGAACATAAGTTAAAACATATGTTATGTATAATTCTGCTCTATCCTAGAAGAGTCTGTAAAAAGTATTTTTTGTTAAGACGTAAGAAGCACTTCTCAGGCTTATTTTTGCAAAACAATTAACACATACATACATACAATAAAGTAACACATTTTCCTATGTCTCGACTATGATATAATCTGATAAAACCTGATGAAATTCTAAAATGCAGTTAAGTTAGACAGATGCATGATGAGGAACTTTTTACGACTTTTTAATGGCTGCAGATAATTGGTCTGATTATTGAGAATGTCCAGGTTACCTTTCCCTAGATCATGTTGGTAGGACTGATTAATAACTGAAGTTATTAATTCAATGTGATAGATTGATAAGATGGCAGAAGGTAACAGCAGAGGGGCAGTTGCTCTTGCTGCTGTTACTGGCGTTAGTCGGCCTCGAACAAAACCCTTGATCTATGAGACTGTTGATGGGAAAACTATCGTAGAGGATGAGTTTCTTAACTTCCTCGTGGTTAAAATAAAGACATTGAGTCAGGACGAACTAGTCCTTTTAGCATCAAACTACTCAGAATCTGAGTGGATTGAGTCTTCAAAGAAAGTGCTGTTTGAACTCTGTCCCAACACGAAGCAACGCAATGTGACATTTAAAGGTAACCAGAAGGATGTAAACAACATCACAAGTTGCCTGAAAGTATTAAACGAGGGTGGGGAAAATATCGTACGGTTTGTTTCCCATTACCTGGATGAGTTGCCGCCTGTGACGTTTAACAACATGCCGTTTCCAATCTACTCTGCAAGATGGAGCGTCTGCACGTTGAGATTTGTGCGCTGAGGCACTCAATAAAACTCCAGGCTGATGTCGGCGAGGATCTGCGGTCTGTCACCTCCATTATCGACCGCAGAGTTGCTATAATGGAGTTATCTGGTGCCGTGTGTTGGTAAGAAGCATAACCAGGACATGTTGAATGCAGTTGGAATCTCCAGTGGCAGTGTAGGCCTATTGGTTGGGGCTTCTCCTGTGGATTTCTCCGGCAGGGAGTTGTCTGCGGATGCTAGCACCTTTGGGTCTCCTGATATCGAATATTCCACGACTGCTGTCCCGGCTCCAGCATTGTCTACGGAGGCAGTGGGGGTAGGCAGCGCTAGGATGCGTGCGGAGGCTTCCACTGCGAATGGAAGCTTTAAAAATACAGTTGCTTCTTCAAATTCACCTAAATGAAGCCTTGTGGTGAAGCAAGCCTGACAACAGAGGGTTGAGAGGGTCTGCCCCAGTAAAGCAGCGCACTGACAAACCTGCGCACAGGAGGCCAAAGCCTGTTACTGGCATGAGTGCGCAAAGTAACATAAAAGTGGTGCGAACAAAACAGGTTAGTGCCTTTGCTACAACATTCTCACCAGATCTTCATGCAGAGGCACTGTGTACATATTTTAAAGAAAAACTCAGCCGGGATGTTCATTGTGATCGTATTGTAACTGTGAACACCAGATACAGCTCTTTTAAAGTGACTGTTGAGTGTGAGGATGTTGCAATGGTGTATAACCCGGAGCTATGGCCTGAAGGCTCTGTTGTGCGGCGATATTATGAGCCACGCACAGCAAGAGTTAAAGGTTCCAGCACGACCATCTCTACACCTGTTGCAAAGGGGCCTGTTGGAGCTGCGGCCCCGCTATCTTAATCTTCAAACATGCGTGTTGCATCCTATAACTGTCGGGGGCGGCGTGTCGGCAATACTGCTGGAGATAGGGTTCGACGTATGGTTGTGGATAACCTGCTGCAAAAATGCGACATTGTATGTCTGCAAGAAACTTTTTTATCTAAATAGGATCTAGGAAAATGTAAGTTTTTTTAATGACAGTTTCCACGGAGCTGAGGAATCCACAGCAGACCTTACTATGGGTATAGTGAGAGGACGGATATCAGGGGGTGTGGCTATCCTATGGCACAAGAAGCTGGACTCAGTGATGAATGTCATCAGGACTGGTGTATTGCTGCACAATTGAAGTTTAAAAATAAATAACTTATTATTCTCAATGTATATATACACCTTATGGGTGTTCACAGAATGGAGACATATTTAAATAGGCTTGCCTATATAAATTCCTTTATTCAAGAGAATCATTACACAAGCGTTTGTGTAATGATAGTAGGGGATATGAACGCAGACCTTACAGACAGCCAGTCTCTGTTTGCCAGACATATATTACAGTTTTGTGAGGAGAATAACCTTATACTGTCCAGCCAACTGCTTCTACCAGCAGATAGGTATTCTTATATAAGTGAAGCCTGGCACACAACATCATGGCTTGACCACTGCATTAGCACTGCTGATGCCCATGTGATCTTGCAATCTATAGAAATTCTATATGGGACATCCATGTCAGACCATGTGCCGTTTGCTATGAAGCTTGATGTGGAGAGTCTTCCTGAGTTGACCCAGGGGGTGAATGATAGCTGCAAGACTAAATTGGATTGGGAAAAACTCACAAATGACAATCTCTTGTATGAAAACTGAGGTTCTTCTCGGTAATATTTGTATACCCAAACATGCTATTATGTGCTCGGATGTGAACTGTAATGATATCTCCCACTGTGACACCCTCTGTGCCATGTATGACAGTATTGTGGGTGCAATGTATGAGGCTAGTAGACCATACTTTATTCTACCAGTAAAAACAAACAACATTAAGCCTGGCTAGAACAAGCATGTTGAGGTACACCATGCAGAAGCTAAGGTAGCATTTAAGGCATGGGTGCAGGCAGCCAGACCCAGAAATGGCCTTATCCTTGAGTATAAAAAGCTTACCAGCACCAGACTCAAATATGCCATCCGCTACATTGGTAAACATGAACAGGCTATGAGAGCAAACTCTATGGCTGAGAAACTTCTGGGTAAGGATGTCATTGGCTTCTGGAAGGAGGTGAGAGCTCTAAATAAGGCCAATACATTGCTTCTGTGTGCCATAGAGGGGGTATCTGGAGCTGATAATATAGCTGAGCTGTGGAGGCAACACTACTCTGCCTTATTTAACTGTGTTAAAAGTGACCCCTACAAAGTGGCAAATATTGTTAACAGTATTCCAGAGATAATCACCTCCAGTGCAGTCTGCCAGGCAGTAGCACAGCTATCTGATAAGAAAGCAAGTGGGTCAGACCACATCACAGCAGAGCACCTTAAGTTTGCTAGCCCAAAGGTGGCAGTACTGCTTGCCATTTGCTTTTCTGGATTCATGACACATGGCCTGCTACCTGAATCTATGTTGTCTGTTACGCTTGTGCCTATCATCAAGGAAAAACTGGCAAGGTTGGGAGTTTGGATAATTATAGGCCAATAGCCCTAGCCAGTGTGATATCTAAAGTACTGGAAAGGATTTTTCTTGATCATCTATGTCCTTATATTGGTACCACTGACAATCAATTTGGCTTCAAAGCTAAGCTTGGTACTGATGTGTGTATCTATGCCTTGAAGGAGGCAACACAGGGGTACATAAGGCAGAATTCATCTATGCTAATTGGGTTTATTGATGCTTCCAAGGCCTTTGACAGAGTCAATCATTATAAGCTATTTGAAAAACTGAGCCAAAGGGGTGCCCCTGACAGCATTACAAGAATCCTGGCTTATTGGTATGTCAACCAGAGTATGCAGGTTAAATGGGGTAATACAGTCTCTGCCTCCTTTGGGGCAAGTAATTGTGTAAGTCGGGGTACTCTCACCAGTACTCTTCAGCTTGTACATCCAACCAATTGACAAGATGCAAAACTGGCTGTATGATTGGTAACACCTTGGTTAACCATGTCATGTATGCTGATGATCTGGCCATTTTCTCTCCCAGTAGTGCTGGTTTTCAGCAGCTACTGAATATCTGCTCTGAATATGGGGGTGAAATATGATGTGTTGTATAATGCCAAAAAGAGTGCCGTCTTGATATGTAGGACAAAAGTGGATAAAGATCTTTGTTTTCCAGACTATTATCTGTCAGGACAAGTGATGAGTGTCTGTATAAAATAAATATCTGGGTCACTACATTACAGATCAATTATCTGATGATGAGGATATATACTGGCAGCGTCGCATATTATATGCCCAAGCTAACACGTTGGTAAGAAAATTCCACATTAGCACGGATGATGTCAAAATTAGTTTGTTTAAAGCATATTGCGCTCCTTTTATACTGCTCCTTATGGACTAAGTTTCAAAAGGCAAGTATGCAGAAGCTTAAGGTTGCTTATAATGACTGTATGAGGATACTGCTCAACAAACCCAGGTGCTCTAGTGCAAGTGACCTGTTTTGTAATGCAGGGATCAGCACCTTCCAGGCATTGTTGAGGAGTCTTAGCTACAAATCATTTGTCGCCTGAACGTCTCCCAGAACAGCATTGTTATGCTGCTAGTAAATCCCAGGTTCAGTGCCATACGATACCAATCATCACTATGGAAACACTGGTATAGTGTCTTTTATAGAAATGCAGTATTGTTGTTTCTGTTGATTTATTTCTTTGTATATGTTATCTTCCTCTTTAATGTATGTTGTATGTCATGTCTGTGTCCTCTGAATGGACCTTGAGTCTGGAAATAATTATTTATAATATTTTAAGTAATAATGTTCAGTGTTTTTAAATGTACTGTGTTGGTGTATTTCCATCAGTTTGTGTTGATCAGTACCTGTGACAGTCAGAGTTGTTCCAGGTAAACTACTCCTCCATTCAAAGTTTGGTGTTATGAATTTGAAGTGATACTCAGCTGAGTCTCTCTCTCTCAGGTCAGAGATTCTCAGAGTGGAGCGTCCTCTCTCTGTTTCTACATGAACACGACCTGTATACTGGGAGTCTGTACTAAGGTCTTCAGGCTGGGAAGGATTCTGTCCTTGATGATTACGCTCACGACGGAACCAGAGTTTTGATTCAACTTGATTCATAACTGCTGTAAGTGCAAGAAATGTACTGAAGAGCCTTCGGAGGCACAGATGCTTCTGTCAGTGTACGTCACTCTGTTGCAGGATTCACCTTGGACACCTGAAAGATAAAACCATTTTGACCATTTGTAAACCAGAGTCTGTGAGGAATCACAATAGGAATTTCCATATTAAAACTACACTACATGAAGTTATAAGGCTCCAATAAATGGTGTTGTGTTGGAAGAATGTTGAGTAAACTCACACACTGAAGGAGAGGGGAAGTCCTTATATCCTTGAAGAGCACAGGAATAGCTGTCTGAATAATACACATAGTTTAAATAATAAGATGTTTGTGCCTGAATTTCCTGTCCATTCTTGTACCAGACATAGGAAGGATTATTAGGTAGACGACAACTGCTCTGACACTCCAGCCTGTTAGAATGTGATATCACCTGGAGACCTGGATCTGTGAAGAAGGAACATGAATGTTATGTTAGACAAAACTGTCAACATACAACAACTGTTTTATTCAACTGTCAACTAACAACTGCAAATAAACACACAACACATTTATATTATTGTTTTTAGATCTCGAACATTTGGAAATAATTAACATATGAATATAAATGTTACCTGTGACAGACAAAGTGACTCCAGGTGAACTGGTATATCTTCCACCTTCTTGGTTTGTTATGAACCTGAACTTGTACTCAGCTGAGTCTCTCTCTCTCAGGTCTGAGATTCTCAGAGTGCAGTCCTTGTTTTTATAACTGTACTGCACACGACCTGAATATTCTGAGTCTGTTGTCAGATCTACAGGTTCATAATTATTCATTTTATTAAACCATAATGTTTTCTCAACTCTAGTAACACTGCCTTTCCATCTGTATGGGTATGTGTAGCTGCAGCGTATGTTCACTGTTGATCCTTTAACAGCACAGATCTGAGTAGAGGTGTAAGTCACTCCCCAGCCATCCTGACCCTGTATCACTGTAACACAGAGAACATCAGGAAGCACAATCAGACTCAGAACTACATCAGGAGACAGACTTACATGTAGTGAAGGCTCTTCAGTGTGTGAAGCTACATTTCCCAAAACTACTTCTGCTCTCATGCCGTCCCACTTTAAGTCAGTGTTAGACAAAGATAATCTGATAGAACCAACTTGTTTCTGGGTTGGCAAGCGTGGATAAACTTTACTAAACTCAGACTGCTTTAATAGAACTGAGCTTAATACTGTATCACACAGTTTTTTCTTATATTTGTACTTCTTTGTTGGGGTCTTTGTAATGTCTGTTTTTAAAAATGTGTATATAACTCAAGTATTAATGTTATTTTTTGTTTATGCCAAAATAAATAGAGGAATGTTGAAATATGCAAATCATTTTACATGAGAATTTATAATGCTAAGGAACAGTCACAGCTGAACACATGTTCTCTGCTCTGCAGTTAATCTCTAGGTGCACTGAGGCAGGACATCATACAGAGGGTGGAGTGAAGGAACAGCAATGTATTGAACCTGTGAACAAAATAAAAAGGCAGAAGATTAATATTAGAAGGGTGAAGTGTGTGGAAATAAAAGAATCTGCTTTGCTCAGTTGCTTTTCTGTCTGTGGTCACTCAGGTCAGACTGATCTTACTATGGTATGACATGCCAATTCGTATGCCATTTTTGCGTGTTATCAAGACGCATAATCGTTGTTTAGCGTGATCATCAATGCCGTTTGGCCTCCATTAGCCTACATCACATGTGACTTATCGCCGTAGCGCGTAGTATGAAAGGACGGAGGTCCATGGAGGGAGGTTGGTTGGCGTGGTGGATGGGTAAAACACAGGATTTTCACCCGGGAGAACAGGGATTGTGTCCTGCGTGTGCAGTTTATCATCCGTTTCTTTTATTTTTTTTAATAAAGCCTTCCCCAATGTTCTTTTTCTAAACCCAACCGTTTATTTTAAGTGAAGTGTTTTTTTCTGTAATCCTGCTAAAAGACAGACCAACAAACAAACCAACAGACAAACAAATCAAGCCAACAACATAACCTTCTTGTCAGAGAAGACTCTTAACATTTGAAAAAACTCTCAGACCTCACAGTATCAATCTATAAATTGGGAACTCTTTGATCGTGTCCCCACACATGCGCAGTACGCGCAAGCATTTCTGTCCTCTCTGCATGTTGACAGACAGTGGTGCTCCGTCACACACACACACACACACACGCAGAGGTGAGGACGGAGCGAAGCTACGATGCCTCGGCAGTTTCTTTGAGTCACGGCAGTGTCGGTAAAGCGGTTGCAAGTGTGGTTACATTTTTTTAAACTCCACACGTACACAGAGGCGCGGGAAGATATTTTCTGCAGGGGGTGCTGGGGGGGGGTTTCACGGTCCACGTAGAGTCTAAAGATACTATGTTACACAGGCTCTGTATTCTGCAGACCACTCTACCTCTGTCCCCTTTTAAAAACTCACTCGCCCCTCCATGACATTGTGTACAGACTACATCCCAACACAGGGCCTACTGCACAGCAAACTCCAAAAAACGATAGCAAAAAAAGCTTAAAGTATGTACAATCCTTTTTGGGTTGCTCACAAGGCCTGCTGACAAAATTAAAAATATTCCTGTGTGTCTCAAAAATAAAGTGAGGTTCAGTTAGCGAAGTGTAAGGATGACACCAACGAGAGAACACCCAGAGCTTTCCAATTTTAGCTGCACTCATTCACTCACTCACCAATTTTTGCACTCATGTGAGCTGCAGTGAAATGTTGTCCATTCCATCTTTAGAAATTACTCTCACATCCTCAATCTGATAGAGACACACTGAGTGACTCACTGTCAGTTTGGTGCTCTTACTGGAAGAATATACAGTTGATATAAGTTTGAAAATGCCAGATGCCAGTGATTGTGTTTAGTCAAAATCAGAACATATAACACTTCTCAGTAGATAAACATCTACATTTATGTATGTGCAAGCCTGAGTGTGTGTGCTGAGACCCGTCAGTATGTATACTGGTAAATGAGATATAATTTTATTGTCATCACAGTTTTAAAGCTTTGCCACTTCCCGCACGCGTTTGCTGCAAAATAAAATAACGGTGAGCTGAAAGCGGCCGTGGTGCAGATACAGACAGACAGACAGGTACAACAGGGTTCTTACTGCCCTGGGGACTGACTGACAGGCTGCAGATTGTAGGGAAAGGCTACTTTATTTCTATATCACATTTAATCAAAATGCAATTCAAAGTAGTTTACATGAAACATTAATATACATATGTAAATATAAAGGTCAAGCCAGTGATTAAGTTTACGGATGGACAAAGCAGGCCAACCAACCCTAGCATACAGGGATCAATGGTGAGTTAGGGCCTTAAGATTAGTTATGAAGCTCAATGCTCCATGGTATACAGTATCTAAGAAGTGAAGGCATTAGGAAGATGATATAGAAAACAGCACCATAGTCAAACACAGACATAAAAGTAGCAGCAACAAGTTTCCTTTTTGCATCAAAAGAAAAGCAAGACTTATTTCTGAAATAAAAACCCAGCCTCAGCTTCAACTTCTTCACAAGTTGCTGAATTTGAGGCTTAAAAGAGAGAGAATCGTCAATTAAGAATCTTAGGTATTTATATGAAGATACAGACTCAGTCACATTGCCCTGAAACGTAAAAATGATGGAAGGTTCAGTGGCTCTTTCTTTGAGTTTGTGAACATCATGACATTTGTTTTGTCAGGATTCAAAATCAATTTCAGCTCATGAAAGCTGTGTTGTAGTATCAATAATAAAAGCTGCTAAATGCCTTACAATATACTGTAAATGTAGATGTGTACTACAGTACCTTGTACAGAGAGAAGGAAGACAACAAATCCACTCGCTGCTGCTGTTAAACTCATAGCTGCTCCTCTGGTCTCTGTTAAATCAGCAGCTAGATCACATACATGAGAAATACTGTGTGTCAGTAACTCACAGTAAACATGTCTACATTAAAGAAGGGATGATGTGGTCTTTGAAGACAGTGTGTGTCTTCTGTGGATGGTACAGTAGTGTTAAATAGATATCAAGCTGTTAAAAACCCACCTAGCTTCCTTCCTCTTTACATCATTAGTATGCAGACTGGAAGCAGGCATATGTCTGTAAATCTCCCAGTTGAAATGAACAAATTATTCTTACTGTTGTTTTGCAAACGATGCATTAAGTTCTTAAAATATTGTTTATGGAAATGAAGGCCTGGGTATGAGAAGCCACCTAGGCCAAAATTGAATACTTCACTTGCATATACATATATACTGGTACTAACCACTTGCATATACATATATACTTCACTTGTTCATACTTATATACTTCACTTGTGCATACTTATATTCTTCACTTGTGCATACATATATATACATATATACTTCACTTGTGCATACTTATATCCTTCACTTGTGCATACTTATATACTTCACTTGTGCATACTTATATTCTTCACTTGTGCATACATATATATACATAAATACTTCACTTTCGCTATATACTTCACTTGTGCATACATATATATATACTTCATTTGCACATACATATATACTTAACTTGCACAAACATATATACGTCACTTGCACATTCATGCACTTTTTGATATTAAAGCTTTAGTGCGTAACCTTTTGATATTAATGAACGTCTGTTATGAATGATATAGATGAAGAAGATGAGAAGATGGCCAAATGAGTTGCTACAAAGCTAATCAAGACTATCAGCTCCACACAACTCTCTCTGTATTTCTCAGTATGGCTATATTCAGAAGATTGTGTCGTCCGGTGACTTTTGCGCACAGAAATTGGAGTGAAGATAATTACCTCTTCTGAAGAGTCCATCATGTTTTTCTAATCCTCCATGTCCTCCGTGGCTACTAGCAACTGCGTGGGGAGCGGTGGGGGCGCGTGCGCGATCACGTAAGGCTTGTATCATGGGGACACTCCAACAGTGTTGTTGGCATTACTTAGAATTCCTCATGGGGAAGACAGAAACTATGCACTATAGCTTTAAAGTGAAAAGTCACCAAGATTTTGAAAATATCTTTATTCCTAATCATTGCTTTTTCTGTCATGGTTGTAGTTTTCAGTTGTGATTTTTCATGTTTTATTTTGTTAATTCATTCCCTGTTTTGCTTGTTTCTCTGTCATTTGTTCACCGTTTCCTGTTTTGCAGTATTGTTCTCCGTTTTTTTGTCAGTACTATTTTTGTGTATGTTTTCATGCATCAGTTCCTCTTTTATGTTGTAGTCTCTGTTTCTCCTGTGTCATGTCTCATTTTACTTCCTGCCTTGTGTGTTTTCCCACCTTTGTCTGCCCTGATGTGTTTCACCTGTTTATCAGCCCTCTTGTTACCTGTCCCTCATTACTACCCTCATTACCTTGTATATTTATATATTTACATTACATTACATGTCATTTAGCTGACGCTTTTATCCAAAGCGACTTACAATTGCTATATATCAAAGGTCGCACACCTCTGGAGCAACTAGGGGTTAAGTGTCTTGCTCAGGGACACATTGGTTGATGTATCTCAGTGGGAATCGAACCCGGATCTCCCGCACCAAAGGCATGTGTCTCTGTGCTTTCTTTGCCTGTTGTCTGATTCGATCTTTGTCGTTCGTGTGTCATTTCCCGTGTTAATCCCTGTGTCTCTCCCTTTGCAGTTTGATTCCTAGAGTTTTGGTAATTTCTAGTGTTCTGGTTTATGAGTGTATAGGATTGTTGTTTAGATATTCCTTTTTCCAAGTTTTTTTTACGTGCCTGCTTCAGGACACCTTTGGTTGTAGCCGTTTTAATTTAAATAAACCTTCAAAACCTTCATGCTGCCTCCTCGTCTAACCCTCTGCATTTTGGGTCCAAGCCTGCTCATACCCTGACAATTTCCAAAGCAATTCATGTTTCTGTGGGTGTAAAAACAGTTCTTAAAGGATAATTCTGTTTGCTAATGTGTAGGCAAGAGATGGGTCAGACGGAGACAGGAGAGGTAAAATTATGACAGTTGGAGAACAACAAAGTTTAATAAAAAAGTGTAAATGACACAAATACTCCTGTCTCAACTATTGCACTATAAAATCTATTCTGAATATTTCCCAATTATTCCCATACTAATTTAGTGCAGACATTGACAAACAAAAAACAACATGTTGCCTGTTTAACTGACAGTGACACTCTAAAGTCACGATTTAATTAACATGTTTCGGAACATATTATAATTTCCTGTTATGGTTAAGTAAAATCAATTTCTTGGGTACTTACTAGAAATTATACTTTCGGCATCCGAGAGTACGGGAGGTTCTGTGTGATGTAGGCTACATTTCGTCATCAGAGGATGTACAGTAGGCTACGCATAGGCTCTGTCCTATGGAAAGCCAAACAGTTCAAATACACATGATTTCTCACATGCAGACAACACGTAGACAACACGTTATCAACAAATATCGTCCTGCTCGACACCGGTTATCAAGCCACCCTGGACTGAGGTGGTTTGCAGCCGAAAGAGAGCCTCGGGTAGGGCTCCATCGCCTCCTGCCCTCAGCCTCTCCAACCGCTTCAATGCTTTGTCGGAGTCGGAGCCGGTGGTGGCCAGTGCGGCTCACCGGGCTCGCCCCGCTTCAAAGCAGACTGACCAGCCGTCGTCACGGAAGACGATTGCTACCGCGCGGCGAAAGCTTCTGAGGGATGCGGTAGTCAGACGGTCCGGTGGCCTACACTGCCTGGATCGGCCAAATGACAACGTTCCTCAAAAACAATCTCCACAACCGAACGGTAAGCATTCTTCCTCTTCTTTTCCCTGCCCATCTGAAACCGACACTGACTGTTTTGCTCCCGTCACCGGCTACCCACACCCCCCCACTCCTCGTCCGCTCTTCCCCCTAACCACAGTAATTATTGGGGACTCCATCACTAGAGACCTACGGTTTCATAATGCTGTCACACACTGTTTTCCCGGAGCCAAAGTTGCAGACATCCTGGCTAAAGTTATGGACCTGATACCCTCATTTCCGACCTCTATCAAACGCATCGTGGTCCATTGTGGACATAACGACATGTCCACTCGGATTCAGGAGTGTGAGCGCACAAGGCGAGACTTTACCACTCTCATTGAGGCTTTAAAAAGCACTGGGAAGTCGGTTTTTATTTCGGGCCCACTTCCATCTCTAGGTCGCGGATCAGGCCTCTTTAGCAGACTACTCTCCCTTAACACCTGGCTCCAGCTCACATGCAGTATTCACAGGATAGGTTTTATTGACAACTTCAATCTGTTTTGGGAACGTGGCTCCCTGTTCAGCAGGGATGGGATTCATCCCAATACACGCGGAAGCCAGATGCTACGTGGAAATTTGCACCACGCCCTGCATACCCAGACCTCTGATTGACTGTTTACATCCCGTAAACACTCCCACAAGCACACTGACCAGACACACTCTCCCAAAGTCAATAATCAGAGATACAGCGCTACACGCCCCTCTGTGCTCCCTTCAGAGCAATCACCCATTCATAATCCCATAACCACCGTGTCTGTCCCCCGACTGAGACCGTTTAAACCAAACGCTAACAAAAGAGGTGCTATACTAAACAACCTAATTGGAATTAAAACAACCACTGCAACGATAGAACAGAATAGGAAAATCAAATGTGGACTATTAAATATTAGATCTCTGTCATCGAAAGCATTATTGGTAAACGAATTGATATCAGATAACCACATTGATTTATTCTGCCTCACCGAAACCTGGCTGGGCCATGACGAATATGTTAGTTTAAACGAAGCCACTCCTCCCAGTCATAATAATACCCAAATTCCACGAGGCTCAGGCCGAGGAGGGGGAGTTGCAGCCATATTTGACTCGAGCCTGTTAATTAATCCTAAACCTAAACTAAATTATAACTCGTTTGAAAGCCTTGTTCTTAATCTTCAACACCCAACATGGAAAACAGTACAGCCAATTATATTCGTTGTTGTTTACCGAGCACCAGGTCCATATTCTGAGTTTTTATCTGAATTCTCAGAGTTTTTATCATGCGTAGTCCTTCAATCAGACAAAGTACTTATTGTAGGTGATTTTAATATCCATGTGGACATTGAGAGCAATAGCCTTAGTACTGCTTTCAATTCACTGCTAGATTCTATTGGTTTCAGTCAGAGGGTGCATAAGGCCACGCACTGTTTTAACCACACCCTCGACCTTGTGCTAGAATATGGCATCAAAATTGACGATTTAATAGTATTTCCGCAGAATCCTTTATTATCAGACCATTTTTTAATAACTTTCGAATTCCTACTACCAGACTATACGAAATTAAATAAAAGTTTCTACACTAGATGCTTATCTGACAGTGCTATAGCTAAATTTAAGGAAGCTATTCCAACAGCACTTAACTCAATGTCATGCCTTAATATAACAGAGGACTGTTATGTTAACTCTAGTCCCTCCCAACTTGATAACTTTGTAGACGCTGCTACGGCCTGCCTACGGACTACTTTAGACTCGGTTGCTCCTCTCAAAAAGAAGATGATGAAGGAAAGGAAACTAGCACCTTGGTATAACTCCCAAACTCGCAAATTAAAACAAATCTCACGAAAACTTGAAAGTAAATGGCGTTCCACCAAACTGGAAGAATCTCGTGTGGATTGGCAAGATAGTCTAAAAAATTATAGGAGGGCCCTCAGAAATGCCAGATCAGACTATTACTCAACACTAATAGAAGAAAATAAGAACAACCCAAGGTTTCTTTTCAGCACTGTAGCCAGGCTGACAGATAGTCACAGCTCTATTGAGCCATCTATTCCTATAGCTCTGAGCAGTGATGACTTCATGACCTTTTTTAATGATAAAATTATAACAATTAGAGAAAAAATTCATCACCTTCTGCCCACAGCTTCCAACGACTCACCATTGGGCGCAGGAGGGCTAGAGAGAACGATAAGACCTGATACTTATTTAGACGGCTTTTATCCTTTAGACCTCCAACAATTAATGTTAAGGGTCTCTTCAGCTAAGCCAACTACCTGTCTCTTAGACCCCATTCCAACGAAGCTACTTAAAGAAGCACTACCCGTGGTCAACACCACATTACTAGATACGATCAATATGTCCTTATTAACGGGTCACGTACCGCAGTCTTTTAAAGTAGCTGTGATAAAACCTATTCTGAAAAAACCCACCCTCGACCCTGAGGTCTTAGCCAACTATAGACCTATATCTAACCTCCCGTTTCTCTCCAAAATCCTTGAGAAGGTAGTCGCTAATCAATTGTGTGACTTTCTGCATAGAAATAGTCTATTTGAAGACTTTCAGTCAGGATTTAGAATGCATCATAGCACAGAGACGGCACTGGTGAAAATCACTAACGACCTTCTAACTGCTGCTGACAAAGGACTTGTCTCCGTACTTGTCTTATTAGATCTTAGTGCTGCATTCGACACTATTGACCATACCATCCTCTTACAGAGACTGGAACATTTAGTTGGCATTAAAGGAATCGCACTAAGCTGGTTTAAGTCCTATTTTTCTGAGCGATCCCAATTTGTTAATATTAACGATAAACCATCCAAATACGCTAAAGTTAGCCATGGCGTTCCTCAAGGCTCAGTGCTTGGACCAATTCTATTCTCTTTATATATGCTTCCTCTAGGCAATATTATTAGGAAACACTCAATTAACTTTCACTGTTACGCAGACGACACCCAATTATATCTGTCAATCAAGCCAGACGAAAGCGGTCAGTTAGCTAAACTTCAAGCGTGCATTAAAGATATAAAATCCTGGATGACCCACAATTTTCTGATGTTGAACTCAAACAAAACGGAAGTTATTGTGCTGGGACCCAAGCACCACCGAACTTCATTATCTAAATATATAGCTACCCTAGATGGTATTGCCCTGGCCTCCAGCACTACTGTCAGAAATCTAGGAGTCATTTTGACCAGGATCTATCCTTTAACGCCCACTTAAAACAAACCTCAAGAACAGCCTTTTTCCATCTTCGTAACATTGCCAAAATCAGGAACATCCTGTCTCAAAACGATGCTGAAAAACTAGTCCATGCATTCGTAACTTCCCGGCTGGACTACTGTAATTCTTTACTATCAGGCTGCTCAAATAAGTCCCTCAAGACCCTCCAGCTGATCCAGAATGCTGCAGCACGTGTTCTGACAAGAACTAACAAAAGAGATCACATTTCTCCTGTATTAGCTTCTCTGCATTGGCTTCCTGTAAAATCCAGGATTGAATTTAAAATCCTTCTCCTGACCTACAAAGCACTAAATGGTCAAGCACCATCATACATAGAAGAGCTTTTAGTACCTTATTGTCCCACTAGAGCACTGCGCTCCCAGAACTCAGAGCTACTTGTGGTTCCTAGAGTCTCTAAAAGTAGAATCGGAGCCAGAGCCTTCAGCTACCAGGCTCCTCTCCTGTGGAACCAGCTCCCAACTTGGGTTCGGGGGGCTGACACCGTCGCCACATTTAAGAATAAACTGAAAACCATCATCTTTGATAAAGCTTATAGTTAGGGAGTGAGGAGTTGCAGCATAGTAGAGTAGAGTAGAGGGAGGCAGGAAGTACAAGCCCGTTCCGGCAGGGGAGAGTACGAGCCCGGTCCAGGGCCCCTCTCCTTAGCCTGCCTCTCTTAGTTATGCTATTATAACTCTAGACTGCTGTGGGAAGCTCCTTCCAAGGACACAATGAGCCACTCCCTCTTCTCTCTTTTCACTTGTCTCCTTTTGTGTGCATCTTAGTCCCAGAAATGCCTGTTACTAACCTAGCTCTGGGGAGTTTTCTCCCCGGAGTCCCTTTGCTTCTTCTTCACCCAGAACATCGCCTTGGAATTGGGTGGCACCTACACCGGGGTCCTGGGTGCAGCTGACGCTATGGACTTACTACACCCTGCTACGCTCTGCGTTTCCCCGCAGTGTCCGACTGCGTCCTGCCGCGTCCAACCGCGTCCACCCAGGCTGCTGTGCCACACTACACCCCGTAACGCCCTGCTGTGCCCTACTATGACATGAACTACTATGACTACCATTGTGATCACTGCTTCACTATCTTTATTATGACTATTATTGCCACCATTCACCACTCCCCCAACTGGTGCCGTCAGACACCGCCTACCAAGAGTCTGGGTCTGTCCGAGGTTTCTTCCTAACAAAAAAGGGAGTTTTTCCTTGCCACTGTCGCAATAGCTACTGCTAATGCTTGCTCTTGAGGCAACCACTGTAATAGTTGGGGCTTCGTAAAGTACAGAGTTTGGTCTAGACCTACTCTATCTGTAAAGTGTCTCGAGATATCTCTTGTTATGATTTGATACTATAAATAAAATTGAATTGAATTGAATTAAATGTAACATGGCACGTGTGATCATGGCAATTTTTTTTCCATTTGACCACAATTTCCAAGACCATGTTTAATAAATATATTCCAGTCATGAAGTACATGTACACCAATTTAACTTATACACAAATAACCATCACTATAAACAAACATAAAAAATGTAGTTTGTTGTAGTTATGTTACCCATCTTTACAGTAATTAAAGGTAATCTGTGGAGTTCACTGTATGACCACTAGTAGCACTATGAGTGGGTTCCTGTTTAGTTTGTACCGTACAGGGGGAGGACCAACATGAAGGTAAGACATTACATGTTCCCACTGACTGACAGTTACTCTGTCACTCTGTTGCAGGTTAGACTATAGACACCTGAAAGATAAAAGGATTTTAAAACAGCACTGGTACGTCTTTTTACATGCAGTAACACAGAGCAAGTAGAGCTGAATGACAAATGCATGTTGCTCATACAGAAAGAGGAAGTGAGGTCTCACACACACACACACAAACACAAACACGCACACACGCATATAGTGCGTGTCACTATCTTTGTGGGGACCCGTCATTGACATAATGCATTCCCTAGTCCCTCACCCTAACCTTAACCATCACAACTAAATGCCTAACCTTAACCCTTACCCTCACCCTAACCATAACTTAATTCTAACCCTAATCCTAAAAGGCAAGGCAAGGCAGCTTTATTTGTATAGCACATTTCAGCAACAGGGCAATTCAAAGTGCTTTACATGAAAACAGATTAAAACATTTAAAACAGATAAAATACGAGAATAAAAGTTACAGTGCAGTATAAGAAATGAAACATTGAAGAGCAATTAAAACAGTTAAATATATAAAAGCAGATAAAATAGGAATTTCTCTTTATATGCTTATATAGATTATCATACAGTGTCAACAATGCAACTTCAGTATAAGAAATGAACAGTTATTTAATGAATGAACCAAGTCTTAACCCTCAAACTGCCCTTTAACCTTGTGGGGTCCAGCATTTTGGCCCCACAAAGCTGTGCAGACCCCACAAGTATACTGTATTCCTGGTTTTTGGACCCCACGAATATAGTTAAACAAGAACACACTCACACACACACACACACACACACACACTATTTTAGTTAGCTTTTCAACAGTGGTAAACGAAAGAATCTGCTTTGCTCGGTTGCTTTTCTGTCTGTGGTCACTCAGGCTGCTGCAGAGTGTGAATGGAAACTGTAGAGAAATGCAGAACACTGAGGCGAGGGCAAATAGTGTGACATGTAGATAACACACACAGACTTGTCCCAGAGAGAGAAATAGCAAATATAGCAAGATCCTAATATACAGTGCAGATATTGTACATGTGCAAAGGGCCGCAGGTCGGAGTCAAACCCGCAGTCGCTGCATCGAGGAGTAAACCTCTACACATGTCCGCCCGCACTACCAACTGAGCTAACCCGGCCATAAGTGTGAGAACTCTTGAGTTATAGCTAAAAAAAAGTGTTTTGTGAGGTCACAGTGACCTTTGACCTCCAAAATCTGATCAGTTCATCCTTGAGTCCAAGTGGACGTTTGTGCCAAATTTGAAAGAATTTCTGAGATATTACATTACATGTCATGATTCTTTTATCCAAAGCGACTTACAATTGCTATATATGTCAGAGGTTCCACGCCTCTGGAGCAACTAGGGTTAAGTGTCTTGCTCAGGGACACATTGGTTGATGTATCGCAGTGGGAATCGAAACTGGATCTCCCACACCAAAGGCATGTGTCATATGCACTGCGCCCTCACCACCCCATATTGTGTTCACAAGAATGGGACAGATCCAACCCTGTCGTCGGAGCAGATGCACAAAAAAGCATTTACTTACATCCGTGTGGTGTGGGCTATTTGTTTACATCACTGCCCCTGCTGACACATTATTGGAGCATTATTGCCACCAAGTGTCGATAAGTGGAATCAGCATGAAACTCAGCAGGGTGTGAATCGAGAAATCAGCATGCATGTGCGTCTTTGTGATACAATTTGTGTCTTATTTTCACCTAAAAAGCTTGTATTTTTGTCACTTGGTGGCAGCAGAAACTAGCTGTAAACGATCACCTTATTTCGCTGATATGGCAAACTGTTGCCTCTTTACACATGCAGCAGATACAAAGCCACACTAGCATTCATTGTGAGTTGGGTTTTTGTATGGAATTATCTGAATCTGTAGCACCGCTCTAAACTACAACTAATCACAATTTTGAGCTTGGCTCTTGTGCTTACGCTCCATGTCCTAAGGGTAAAACCACTTAGTTAGGGACAGGTTAAAAAATGTACGTTTAACTGACACGCGGGAAAAGAGCGGGACAGTTAGGGTTAGGAAAAGATTGTGGGTGGGGTTATAAAATGTACACTTGTGTGACACACGGGACAAGAACAGGACAAAAACCCCGGCCTCCTGGGTGAAATTCCTGTGTAGTTTGACCCATCCACCACCGTTTTTAACATGCATGCACAGCTGGATGACATCCCCAAATTCAAATCTGCAGACTTTGCATGCACTTTCTAATATAGCGTAGACTATATGATAAAAGAGACTGAATGTCACAATGCCAGCCAGCTCAGAGTCTCACATTATCTTGCCTGCCATGTTTCCCTCCCATTTCAGATCCTGCCACTCCCCCCTGCCCTGCAGTTACCCCTGCTGCTGCCACCCCCCATCCTCTGACCGTCCCTACCTATACCATCACATCTGTTCCCACTTATTAGCCCTTGCAGGCCCGGTAGACAGGGCAAAGGTCCATAATTTAATTCCATTTTTTGCTTTTGTGTGAAATACTTTTTTTGGAATAAACAAGTGTCTTTAAATAACGACAATAATTTGAATCCCCCTCAGATAATTATCTAAACCAAACCAAAGCCCTAATCTTGTTAAACGCAACATGTAACAATCTAACGTCTAATGCAGTGGTTCCCAACCTTTTTTCCTTGGTGCCCCCCCTACTTATGTCTAAGAAAAGCTGAGCCCCCCCTCCGAAACCGAAGGTGAGGTAACTTTCCCTTACTTTCTTTTTTGATACAGAGGAGTTATCAGCACTTTTACGTTTCTCCGCCATGTTTCGTTCATAAAATAGTGATGCTGTGGCGGCAGGAAAAACGAGGATGATAGCAGCTAGCAGCTGACCTGATGACAGCAAGGGTCCCAGGTTAAGAGGTCCCGGAGGTTTGGCCTACTAAGTAGCCTGCCTACAAGTTTAAGCGAGAACAAAAATATATAGTTTTTATACAGACTTTTGTATACATTATATAGTCTAGTGTATTATCATAATTTGTTTAACATGTGCAAATTTTTTTTTTTTTACCTCAACCTCAAACCAGATAAAGACTTGCGCCCCCCCTGTGATCTTTGCCGCCCCCCTTAGGGGTCCCCGGACTCCAGGTTGGGAACCACTGGTCTAATGTATCAACAATCCAAGTAACTAACTTCATGCACTCATACTGTAGTAAAGTCTGTGAGGCCATGGACATCTAGCTGAAAGAGAAAGCAGGCAGCAGCACCATTGTCACAGAATATTGAACATATGTTCAAAAAGACTGCCAAAAGGACTTCCGGGTTGACGCTGGTCTGCGATGCACGTGTAGCTTACTAGCTCTGCCTCAACAACACCTTAAACTTAACATTTTACTTAATAAAATCAACCAACCTAGCTCAAAATCGAGACGTCATGGCACAAGGAAAGACGGGAGGCAAGCGAGAAGGGGACTGCTTGTCACCATTAAAGAAAAAAACGATGATAAGCATGCCGAAGGAGGACCTTGACGACGCAATTGCCACAGCAGTGAATATGGCGCTGAAAGAGCAACAGAGTGCCCTCAACCTGATGATACAGTCCGCGGTAAAAGAAGCCATTAATAGCATTTTAATCCCGCAATTAGCAGAAATAAAAACTCAGATACAGCATGCAGAGGATACCATGGGTGTATTGGCCAAAGATGTGGATAGTTCTCAAAAGGCTATTCAAAATAACACTGCTAAAGTTGACTCGCTACAGGCTGCACTGAGGGCTAGCAAGCACCAGGTTAATGGTCTCCACCAACAAGTTAGCGATCTCACCTCTAAACTGACCCAGATGGAAGACCGCAGCCGATTGTCTAACCTCAGACTGGTGGGGCTGAAGGAGGGTGAGGAAGGATCAGATCCCGCCGGCTTTCTGACTACAAATCTACCTAAGTGGATACCAGCGTTGCAAGGCCGACCTGTCCGCATAGAGAGAGCCCACAGACTTTACAGCGCAGAGAAGGATGCTAACAACAACCGTCCACGTACATTGATCTTCAAGCTACTGGACTATACCGATCGCCAGGCGATTCTGAAGGGAGCCAGGGCCCAAAAGATTAAGCATGCTGACCACGACCTGCTGTTCTTTCCCGACTACAGCAAAGATACAACCACCAAAAGAAAAGGTTTTGTCCCAATCTACAAGAAAATGACCTTGCATGGATTACAGCCATTTCTGCGCTACCCAGCCCATCTTAAGGTTACTTTCCAGGGGAAAAGCCTCAACTTTGATACCCCATCCGACGCAGAGAACTTTCTTCGCAACGCTTTTCAGACGTCCTCCAGTCTACAACTCCGTGGAGTTTCACGGCTGCAGGAACCAGATGAGATGGAGGCAGCCTCTCCGCAATAGCCTCTAAGCTAGCCTAGTGTCATGTAAGCTTGTACTTCTTGGTATATGTTTCGTTTATTTTATAAATCAATACCACTTGAGCTGTAAATAACACTAATTCAGCTAAGTCATCTAATGTTAATTTACAGACTGCTCCAAGTCTGCCAGGGACTCACTAGCTTATTTTTCAGTTTAGCGCCTTTAATCGGTTGACTTATGATCTCCCCGACTGCAACGTTATGCGTTTATTTGTATTTCTATACGGGGAGTATCAGTAACATTATTAAGGGTTGTTGGGGACTGCGTTGCACGTCTGCGTAACCGGAATGGTTAATGCGTGTGTGTTGTTGCAATCCTTGGGCTCTACGAGAGTCTGGCGGTTTGCGTGTGTGTACATAGTTGTGTTGTGTAATTCATTTGTTTCTGATACAGTACGACGAGATGCTCTTACTGCATGCATTCCCCTTCATCTGTGTTTATGTCTTTTTATTTGTGGGTCTTTTTTTCTACTACTCTGTATTCCAAGTGTTACGCTGATTAGATGGCCAACTTGAATATTATCAGCTGGAATGTTAGAGGTTTAAACTCGCCCATTAAGCGCACTTGATGCCTAGAATTTCTCCGATGTAAACAAGTGTCTATCGCATTGATTCAGGAAACGCACCTGACAGAAAATAACATACAGCGGTTCCAAAACAAACACTACAAAGTTATAGCTCACTCGTGCACCTCTTCCAAGTCAAGAGGTGTGTTAATTCTTGCAGAAAGAAAATTACAATATTTAGTGGTGGACAATGGAAAAGATAATCATGGTAGATTTGTGTATATTCTACTTGCTATTAATTATGCAAATATTTTGGTAGCCAACATTTATGCACCAAACACGTTCACGTCATAGTATTATAGCAGGCGATTTTAATGCAACAGTGTGTCCAGAATTGGATAAGTCCAGTAGTACGTTCTCTACCACACTGCCTCCCTCAGCACTGTCTCTCAGATATTTCCTGGCAGAACTAAACATTGTGGATCCCTGGCGTCTCCGCCATGACAAAGTTAAGGCATACTCCTTCTACTCTGACCGCCACGGCTCTTCCTCCAGAATTGATTACGTATTTGTCAGTCCATCCATCATAAATAGCATAAGTCATGTTAATATGCTACCCATTTTACTCTCTGACCATGCCCCAGTTATGTGTACACTGACACCAAACCACTGTGGGAGTCAGCTAAATGTTTCATTAGGGGCATATGTATTGGCTTCTCTTCTAAATTGCATTCTGAACGTAGCAAACGGCTTAATGACATTGAGAGACAGATTACACGAATAGAGCAGGAGCAATTAACGCCTTCAGTAACCAACATAAACCTACTCAATGCACTTAGAGGGGAATACCGAAGTATATCCCTTGAAAAAGCAGAGTTCATATTGCATAGAACAAAGCAAATATACTACTATGATGGTGACCGTCCAAGCAGGCTACTAGCCCTCAGACTTAAACAATGTGAATCAAAAGCACTAATCAATGCAATTTGTACAACAGAGGGCCAAGTTGTAACACAACCTGATACTATTAATAACGAGTTTAAAGCTTTTTACCGTAACCTCTATTCATCGGAAGGCCGACTGGATGCGGAGAGAGGTGTGGCACATTTCTTCACAGTCTAGCATTGCCTACATTAGATAGTGATGACATGGCAGGCCTGGAAAATCCTATATCATTGAAAGAACTTGAATCAGCAGTGAAATCCTTGAATAGAGGCAAATCACCTGGTCTAGATGGCCTACCCCCTGAATTTTATGTAATTAATATTAGACTCTATAAACTATGCAATTAAACAGGGATCATTTCATAGAGATCAAAGGAATGCATTGATTACCGTCCTCCTTAAAAAAGGCAAAGACCCACTGGAATGCTCCAGTTACCGGCCTATTTCACTGATTTGTGGAGATATGAAAATCTATTCTAAGGTGCTGGTCACTCGTATGGAAACTGTAGTGGGCAAACTCATACACTGTGATCAAACAGGATTCCTTAAAGGGAGGGTCGCATCTGATAATATCAGAAGGCTCCTTCATATTATTGATGTTGCCGACTCCCTTGAAGAAGACTGTGCTGTTTTCTCGCTTGATGCAGAAAAGGCATTTGACCGCCTCGAATGGGGGTATTTATGGATGGTCCTGGAGAGATTTGGTTTCGGTCCAAAGTATATCTCTATGATAAAAACGCTATACAGTGGTGCCACAGCCTCCGTCCTCACTGGTACCTTTCAATCTGCAGCTTTTAATTTACACAGAGGAACAAGGCAAGGCTGTCCGTGCTCACCTCTATTGTTTGCCCTGTCTTTGGAGCCTCTGGCACAGGCCATTAGGGACAGCAATGTAATATCCCCTATAACTGTAGACCACTCTAGACACTATTTTTCGCTATATGCCGACGACTGCCTTCTTTTCCTGTCCAATATTCGGGAATCCTTACCACAAGTTATGACTCTTTTCAAATATTTTCACAATATGTCAGGATATAAAATAAACTGGTCTAAATCTGCCATTCTCCCTCTGAATTCAGCAGCTAAGAATGTTCAGCTACCAGCTGACATCCCTATCTGTATGTCCTTCACCTACCTTGGCATAGAGATTTATCCTAATCTTCATAAAATTGTTAAAGAAAACTTTTGTGGTATAAAAAAGAAAGTAGAACAGGATTTAAAGAGATGGGGCTCTCTTCAAGTTTCGATGCAAGGCAGAATTTCAACTATCAAAATGAATATCTTGCCCCGTGTAAATTTTCTGTTCTTTATGAATCCAGTTGCTCCTCCACCTAAATTTATTTCTGAAATGCACTCTCTCATGTCACAATTTATCTGGGGTAGAAAACGCGCCAGGATTAAACTAACAACTTTACAAAGAAGTAAGCTTACAGGAGGCCTGGCGGTCCCTAATCTGAATTTCTATTACTATGCCTTCCAAATTAGGTCATTGCAGGTGTGGAGACACCAGGATTCACAAATAGCAATAGAGGCGGCACGTGTTAAACCACACCGCTTAGAGGACTTACTCTATACAGGTATAGGTCGCAAAAATATCCAGTTACGTTATGGAACCATCATAGTCAATTCCCTTAATGTCTGGAGAAAAACTGAAAAAATGCTGGGCGTAACAAGTAAATTTCATAAAACATCCCCATTATGGAACAATTATAACCTTCAGTCAGGTGGGAAGCCATTTGTATTTCCGTCTTGGGCCCGTAAAGGAGTCAGTGTCTTCGGCGATTTATTTGACAATGCAGCACTGTGCCAATTTTTAGACATAAAAAACAACTTTGATCTACCAGGTACTTCATATTTCCTCTATCTTAGGCTGAGATCTGCTATGAAGGCTTACGGAGTGCCCTAGAATCAGCAGATTCCAGAGCATCCCATTGAAAAGTGGGTCAGACCCATGCAAAACTCCAGAGGGACTGTAACAGTAATTTACAATGCGATACTCCTTCACCATTCGGGACACCTAGCTGTAGAACGGGTGTGGGAAAGGGAATTGAAAACACTGGGCCCAGTTCCATTATGGGAAAATATATGGGAAAACCTGAGTAGTGCTTCAAAAAATCTTGCGCATCAACTCATACACTTCAAGCTGATACACCGGGCATATGCTACCCCTTTGAAATGCTTCAAAATGAAATTAGTCCCAAATCCTATTTGCACTCACTGCCCGGATCAGGCACTGGGCACAACAATACACATGTTTTGGGAGTGCACCCCAGTCAGACGCTTCTGAGTGGAAGTATTTTCTATAATGTCATCACTAGTGAATGTTGTCATACAACCTAGTCCCTCCCTCTGCCTTCTTAACGATGATTCACAGCTATCCCTTACTCTCAACCAACGTAGATTACTCTTGGCAGGGCTTACGGCAGCAAAAAAGACCATCTTAAGGCTTTGGTTTCCCCCGTAATCTACCCGTAACACAATACTGGCTAACTGCCTACCAGTATATCACTTCTCTTGAGTGTACAACTGCACGCCTCAACAAGGCCAAACTAACAACCATCCAGGCATGGTCGCAGATTACACTGTCCATCCAAGACCACATTGTGAAACAGAAAATTCTGACCTGAATGTAGATTTATGGGTGTTTCTTTTTATTTAACTTTACTTACTTATTTTCCTACATATATGTTTTATTTATTTTTATTTTTTATTTTTATTTTTAAGTATTTTCTGGGGAATGCTTTATACTGAGTAGCTAATTTTGACATTGTAACGGCTATCTTTCATCTACTTCACCATTTAGCTTTTATCTCTCATGAGCTATGTATTGAATGTCATACTGTAGTTTGTGCTATGCATGTTCAGAGTAAATGTGACTGCAAATGTAACGTTTCAACCTTTTCTAATAAAAAATTGTTGATCACAAAAAAAAAAAAAAGACTTCCAAACAGGGTAAGGTTGTTATATTTAGCTACCGTTAACCCTTGCTACAGGGGGGCGGCTCAAGATGGCGGAGAGAGCAGACGCACTGTGAATGGCTCAGAGTAGCAAAGCCTTGAATATCAACAGAATGAACTTTTAACTCAACAACACCCTGAAATATCAGATGTAAAATTGTAGGGGACTTATTATAATAATTCAGAAGTGTGTGAGTGACCCGGAGCACCTCCTGGAATACGATATATTGCAATCCATAACATGGCTAGCACAAAAGCTAATGCTAAATCGAAGGCTCTCCAAGAACATGACTATGGCGGTCCTGAAAGGATGGAAACTAACACCAGAGGTACTAAAAACACCTTAGCATCTCCTTCTAAACCACCAGCACCACTGAAAAAGCCAAAACCAGACGACGTTGTGACTGTTGAAGCCCATGCTGACAACGCCTCTTACTCTGTGATCCTGGCTGCTGTCAGTACTCTTCAAAGCATGATGCAGGACTTCAAAGCGGAGCTAAAGCAGAAAACGCTGACCTTAACCAACATCGTGAAAGCTGTGGAGTTTAACTCTGCCGAGATCAAAGATTGTAAAGAGCAGTGCCAAAGGCTGCACGTCGAGGTGAAACAACTGAAAGAGGAGAACACAATTCTGGTGAAAAGAGCTGCAGAAGTTGAAAATAGAGCTGTAGAGTTGGAGCGTTATAAAAGAAGGTGGAACCTGCGAGTAAATGGCTTACAGGAGGGAAAAGACGAAAACACACGACAAATCATCTCTGATATCATCGGAAAGATGGTGCCACACTGGAAGGAGAAGATGGATTTCATCCTGGATTCGGTACACCGACTGGGGCCGAGTAACACCAACCGCCCTCGTCAGATCATCATGCAGTTCTCAGGACGCCACTTCAGGGACGAACTCTGGCGGATCACCAAACTTCACCCCGTCTGCAAGGATCTCAACATCCGTTTCGCAGAAGACCTCACCAAGGAAGACAGAGAGGCGCGGAGGGCTGTGTGGCCGAAAATTGAACAAGCAGGAAGGCAGGACTAAAGGCAGTGTTCCGGGGCCCTCATGCTTTCATTAATGGACAAAAAGTCTCACCATAGACACAACTATCCAGGGCTTTTGAATCCTGAAAACAAGTGAGTTTGAATGAAAATGTATTCTCGGGATTTTGCTACTATTTTCTATTCTTGATAGGAAACTTTTACTGCTGTTTTAAGTAAGTTCAGCAATCCGTTGTTGTTGTTGTTGATTGTTTATTAATATTTTTTGTCTGTTTTGTTCCATGTTCAGTTTAAAAAATAACATTCCTCTAATTTCTGTTAATGCAAGGGGTTTAAGAGACATGACCAAAAGAAAAAGTATTTTTTTTATTTTGTAAAGGGAAGAAGTCAAATATAATTTTTTTGCAGGAAACCCATTCTAAGTTTGATGATGTTATATTCTGGTCTAAACAATGGGGAGATGAAGCTTACTTTAGCCACGGTACTTCAAGGTCAGCAGGTGTCGCCATCCTCCTAAATAACTTCAAAGGTCATATTGTGTCCCATATGGAAGATGAATTTGGTCATTGGCTGATTCTTATCATAAACATAGATGGTCTGAAATTCATCTTAGTCAACATTTATGGATATAATATCAGTAGAGAAAACCGAAACCTACTTGAACAAATTAGTTTACATTTAGACAATCTTAAATTAACACACTCAACTGATAACATCATCGTTGGCGGCGACCTAAACCTAGTTCATGATGATTTTCTTGATAAATACCCTTGCAGATACTCTGCTAGTCACCCGAATACAATATTCACGAGCTTTTGCGAAAAACAAAATTTGATTGATACTTGGAGACACTTAAAACCAGAAATATCTAAATACTCCTGGTTTAGCTCAAACCACAATTATAAATCCAGAATCGATCACTGGTTGATTGCAAATCATTTGCTAGCTTATAATATTAGCTCTGATATTTCCGCTGCACCACTAACAGATCATAGTGTTATTCTACTACAGATCAAACCCAATGACAACAATGTCCACTCACACACATATTGGAAGTTGAACTCCAGCCTGCTAAAAAATAATAACTACTGCCAAAAAATCTAATTATTAATTAAGGAATATGCCAATTCTGAGGAGCTAACAACTGCTACCAAAAAGTGGGAATTCCTAAAGTATAACATACGCCAGTTTACCATCTCATTCAGTAAAACAATTAAAAAAGATAGTGAAAAACAAGAAGTAGACATTATTAATCAGTTAAATATGTACTGCAATAGACCAAACCCAACTGAAGACGATAAACAAATGATTTTAAACCTACAACCTAAACTAGATGAAATCTACAGTCGTAAGGCCCAAGGGGCATTTATTAGATCCAGAGCTAAGTGGATAGAGGAGGGTGAAAAAAATTCAGCGTATTTCTGTGGTCTTGAAAAAAGAAGACAGGAAAGAAATAGCATCAGATCTCTGATGGTTGATAATAATGAAATCACAGATGAAAAATTTATCTCTTCAGAAATCTGGAAATTCTACAGCCAGCTCTATAGCTCTAAATTTTCTAGCGTGAACTGTCAGAATTTTTTTCAGGACATAGCAAAACATATTCCAAAAATAGAGGATGGCCTCAAACAAACATGTGACAGTCAAATAACAATTACAGAACTTGATGCAGTAATTGGTCGTCTTTCTCTTAACAAAGCCCCTGGATCCGACGGTCTCACAGGTGACTTTTACAGACATTTTTGGGTAGATTTAAGAGACCTGCTGCTACAAGTCTTCACCGAAATTTTTGAAACATGTGTGCTTCCACCAACAATGAGACATGGAGTTATCATCTCAATTCCAAAACCAGGAAAAGACCCCAGAATTATAGATAACAGAAGACCCATTACACTCAGAAATTCAGACTACAAACTCCTAACTTACATCTTTGCTTCTCGTCTTCAAACAGGGATTTCAAATATTATTGCAGATACACAGTCAGGGTTCTTAAAAGGAAGGTCAATCCACAACAATATAAGATTGGTAATGGACATCATTGAGTATAGAAACCAAATAGAGGATGATGGTTTCCTTCTTTTTTTAGACTTCTATAAAGCATTCGACTCCGTGGAGCATCCATTTATTCTTTCGGCGCTCAAACACTTTGGACTTGGAATCAACTTTAGAAAATGGGTTGGTGGATTATATCGAGATATTAGTAGTTGTGTCCTATTACCTAGTGGTACCACCCCAAGCTTCAAGATTAATGTGGGTATTCCTCAAGGTTGTCCCATCTCACCATACCTGTTCATCTTAGCCACAGAAATGCTAGCAATCTATATAAAAAACTGTAATGATATTAAAAAACTTAATGTACTTGGCACAGACATAATAATTAGCCAACTAGCGGATGACACAACAATATTCTTAAAAGATAAATACCAAATATCAACAACTATTGCCAAAATTGAAAAATTCTCAAAAGCCTCAGTCTAACATTAAACTTAAAAAAGTGTGAATTGCTGGCTGTACACGACACTTCACTGAAAAACATCTGTAATATCCCTATTAAATCAGAAATCAAATACCTGGGGATTTACCTCTCCAAGGACCAAAAACAAAGCCAACTTCTGAATGTAGAAAATAAAATTAAAGAATGCAAATCAAGACTAAATATATGGCTACAGAGGGACCTATCAATACTAGGTCGAATTTACCTAACTAAGATGGAATGTTTATCAAGATGTACTTACCCAGCCTACTCCAATGCCATTCCAAACAATTTGATTAAATCTATCAACCAAATCAACCTAAACTTCATTTGGAGAAACAGACCACATTATATGAAGAAAAGCAATATGGTTAAAGACGCAAAGGATGGAGGACTAAAAGTTATTGACTTTGACTGCCTTAATGGAACCTTAAAAATAAATTGGTTAAAATCTTGGATTGAACACAACAACTCCTTTTGGTATTGTATTCCAAAGTCCTTATTCAAGAAAATTGGAGGATTGGAATTTCTTCTCAGAACGGACTTTAATGTTAACAAACTACCTATTTCATTGTCAGAGTTTCACAAACAAATACTGTTGTATTGTAAAATGTTATACGTACATAACTTCTCATCCCACACATCTGTACTTAATGGATACCAACGGACAATTTTTAAATTATGAACAATTTTGCATCAAACATAATTTCCAACCCTTAAAATCAGACTTTACTAAATTACATAAAGCACTACCCCAAGGATTTGTCCTTCTAACAAGAAACATTTTGGCATATTATCCGATACATCCAAAATTGGCCCCACTATCAATTCAAGGGTTCTCTATTCTGGATAAAAAATGCACTAACTGCTTTATTAGAAATTGTTTTATTGATTATCTTTACCCTAAAATGCATAATAAAAATAACATACTACAAAAATTTGATAAAGTTTCAATCACTAAACTAAGGACAATGTATCTAACACTCCCTATTTCTCCTAAAGTGAAAGAAACACATTTCAAAGTAATGAACAACATTTACCCTTCTAAAGAATTACTGAGACTTCGCTTTGGTATAGATGATAATAAATGTACATTCTGTGAAAATGATGTTGAAACTACGGACCATGTGTTTTTCTCATGTAATATGATACAGACATTTTGGTGTGATATACATAAATGGATTAAGCAACAGATGTCTTCATTCCCAACCTCTTTCTCCTGTGACGACATAACATTTGGATTGATATTGCAAAGCAAGGGTGATGAGCTCTGTACTAATACAATTGTATGTCTAGCTAAATTCTTTATTCACAAATGTAGAATTGTGAAATCATCTCCCAAATTTGTTGTTTTTTTAAATGAATTTAATCTGTATATGAAATCCTTAAAAACTCTGAAAAGTCCTAAAGCACAAAACATATATGATACCCTAAAACACTTCCCAACTGAGGTTAATAGCTGAACAATGACTGAAATCTCCCTTTTTTTTATTTTTTATTTTTTTATTTTTTTATTTATTTCTTTATTTGATTGCCTCTTCTCCTTTATAAATCATCCTTACTTTTGTTATTAAGACCACATGTATAGTTCCTGTTTGTATTAAGAGCTGCTCCATCTGGCTATATTTTCCTTGTATCCTACTCTGATGTAACGAGTTTTATGCAGCCATGTTTGTTTGTAAATCTTAATTTTCAAATAAAAAAGAAAAAAAAAAACAAAAAAAAACCCTTGCTACATGCTAGCTAACAGTCGTCAGGAGGTAGCAAATGTTTTCACATCAGATACGACACAATAAGCACCCCTCAGCGTGTGTATGGAACGCACCGGGCAGAGGTGCAGCTCAGCGGCAGGTGAAGGTGACGTAGGATTAAGAGCGACAACGGTAGTGAGTAGTATGGAAGGCTGAAATCCACGTAGGGAGGTTGGTTGTCAAACAACACAGGACTTTCAACCCGGAGACCGAGGTTAATGTCCGCGTGTCACTGAAATGTTCATTTTATAACCCCACCTACGATCTTTTCCTAAACCCAACTGTTGTGATCTTGTCCTGTCAAAAGTGACGACAATAGTCCTGACCCAGCGCGTTTAGATAAAGCGTGTTTAGATAGGACGTTAAAGGACACTTTTAGCGTCAATAACAACACCAAAAGCACCTGACCAAGCGGCCGTATTTGACACGATGGGAGTGAGAATGTGTTGCCTTGCACTAGATTGGCTACAGGCCTGCCTTGTGGTAGAATTTCCAGCTCATGAACTCATGCTGTGTAAGTTGAGACGGTGGTGTTGGAGGTCTCATTCAGGTCAGTGTTCAACATAACAGCTGTAGGTCACAACCTGTCTCAGGCAGAGTAGTAGTTCAACTCTCTGTCTCCATAGACTAAAGGATGATTAGTCGTCAACTATTTTGATATTTGATTAATTGGTTTGAGAAAAAATGATCTGATTCCAGTTCCTTAAATGTGAATAATTTCCAGTGTCTTCACTCCTCTGTTACAGTAATCTGAATATCTTTGAGTTGTGGACAAAACGAGACATTTGAGGACGTCATCTTGGGCTTTGGAAGACACTGATCGACATTTTATAGACCACACCACTAATCGATTGATAAAGACAATAATACACAGAATAATCGATAATTAACATTGCAGCCCTATCTGTATATTAAGACATTGCTGATCTCATCCGGCCAGGCAGGAAATTGACACTTAACACATACTTCCTTTTTTTAAATCTTTAAAAACATTAAGTAACGTGTAATGAAAACTTAAGTGCATCTAACTTAAATGCTTGAAGGCATTCGGAGTTGTTATTTGAAGTTTAATACATTAAATGCCTAGTTGATGTAACTTAAAATCTTTTGTTATATCAATTGCTTTGTAGCATAAACTCCTCTTACTGTTTTACGTTAAAGTGACAAAAGTTTTTTATTTCTATTTATTTAATGTGTTAAACTAGAACATTCAAATTAAGAAAACAAAAAAGCAAAAGAACAAAAGTTGGATATTATTTACTGCATTTCCTCTCTAACTGGGACGTTTTGGGACCGATTGGTGGGATTACTGTGGATGAAGTACACACGGCGATACACTGGTATGAGCAAATAACGTGTAACCATGTATCCAGCTAATTTAAAAAGCTCACCTTACTGTATTGTGTGAACAGTTAACTTCATTTAATATTCCATGTTGCTTTTCCTTTTCAAGACAATTTTGCAAAGCTGCCGTCGCTGCATCCAGAGCTTAGCGTCGCCCAAAACGATTGTGTTTGTAGTAAAGAAATCCTAACAACCCAGAGCGTTTTTTTCTCCTATCCTGGAATGTATGTATCCACAGTGCTGTGGAGTAATGTCTGGCAATGGGAGACTACTCTCCATCCAATCAAAAGAACCCTAACATTTCAGATGAAAAACATGTTTAATCACTCGTTTTCTTTCTATCATACCTCAGGCCTCACTCAGTGAAATATCAGCAGGGTAAAAAGTGGAGAATCTAATTTGTTAAATAACTGTGATCCAGAGGCTTGATAGCGCTCTGTTTTTGTTGTTGTAATACCCTTGATCACCAGAAGCGCCTGATAATATTAATGCTCTTTAGTTTAACTGGTTAACCCTGTGCCTGGAGCCTGGTTGGATAGACACTACTTGAATTATTAAAGGATAAGTTCACAAAAAAGTCTGTCTTCAAACAATAGTCAGGTTCTACACTGAGACAGGCTTTGCTTCTTGCATTTTATTCCATCTGTTCATACTTTCAATGTAAATGATGGGCACAAAATGACCAGTCCCCGTATTGTGTTTATATGAAAGTAATATGAGACTTTAGCAGTTCAAGTTAGAAAGATCAAGTAGAAATCTTCCAAAGCTACACTCTTCATAGAATGAAATTAGCTCTTTCCTTAAAGTGTGGCGCTGCAGTGGAAGAATAAGAAAGAGATTTAGTCGGCTGATAAAGTTTAAAGCTATAGTGCGTGGTTCTGCCACCTCCATGAGGAATTCTAAGTAATGACAACAACATTGTCGGCGCGCCCACATGATACAAGCCTTCGGTGATCGCGCACTAGGGCAGGGTGATCAAATCAAATATCAGGATATTTTTGACCAAATACCTCGATATCGATACCTCAACGATATTGTAATGTTGACTATTGGTGCTTTCACAAACTATTAACACAATGAGATTTTTGATAAATAATCATCAGTTTTGTGGATATAATGACTAAGTGGGTAAAGGCAAATAATAAAACAGTTACAACAGTCTGGCAAGTTCAGAAAATGACATCACTTTACTGTAATGCAGCCTTTAAAACCAGGCAAGGTAAGACAACACTTATGCCATATTACGATATAACGATATCCAAAATCTAAGACGATATCTAGTCTCATATCACGATATCGATATAATATTGATATATTGCCCAGCTCTATCACGCACCACCCCCACCCCTCCTCCACACAGTAGCTAGTAGCCAAGGAGGACACGGAGAATTAAAAAACATGATGGACTCTTCAGAAGAGGTCATTATCTTATCTTCTGAACGTAGCCATACTGAGAAATACAGAGAGAGTTGTGTGGAGCTGATAGTCTTAATGAGCTTTGTAGCAACTCATTTGTTAATGTCTTGAACGTAACGGATGTTCATTATTATCAAAAAGTTACGCAGTAAATCTTACATTTTTTGTGAATTTGTTTTTTGTGTTCTTTTCAATTCTTGTCTCATCAAAGCAAACTGGTGAGTCAGCTTTATTTCAGGAAGCAGTTGTTGTTTTAGGTTGTTCATTACCACCAGAGTAAAAGTTGATTACATGGTGACAAGTTATACAGATGGACAAATAGTGAGCAAGTGAGAAATAAGTCAGAGCAATTAAACATATTTTATTATTATTTGTGTTCATTGCTGATTAATAAAACAACTTTATTCTGAAAAATAAAGAGTTTGCTTGAAGCTGAAATCCCAAACTGTTTGCACACCGCCGCCCTCTGCAGCAGTGAGAGGGGAACTGACATGATGTTCAAACTACACAGTTGCTGTGCAAGCTGCAGGTTGATTTGAGTCAGCCACTGAAATACATAGAACATGTTTCAACTAGCAAAGTGTGACAGAGCTGGGCTTATGTTTTTTTTTTTCATTCAACCTTTATTTATCCTCGCGAGATCATTGAGGGGTGACTCTCATTATCAATGTCATCGAGTCAGATTACAAAGACAAACACAGAACAACAACACAGAAAGTACAATCATAAGAAATATAGAAAGACAATAAAACATTCAGAATTGGAAAAAAATTTGATTAATACATTAGGATAATAGGGATGCAAAAGAAAATGCAATTATGTAAAGCAGTTACAAGTAGAAGTTTGCAGGTTTAGAAAAAGATTTCTAAATTGTCCAAGAGGACAATTTTTAAGTGTTGAAATATAGGCTACTATCTAATATATACTGTACATGCTGTGAAATATTTGGACTTTACTGGCTTTCTCTGGCAGGACAGGTGTCATGTGACAGGGTGATTAATAATTCTTAAAAGCAATTTATTACATTCAAATAACATTTTGCATTGCAAGTTAAATCCTGAACTTATGTAATGTAGCTGCACAGATACAAATAAAGCTGCATTCCACTCAAATCATCTGCTACCTGCTGCTGCTTCTGAAAACTGACAATGCTAACTTTTGGAGTTGAGGTAAATGTATCCACTTTAATGTTGTCCTTTTTGTTACCATCCAGGTGAGTCTCCCTCTGGTTTGACTGCATCTTAAGAAAACCAAATTTGGTGAATTATTCCTCAGAAAGAGTTTTGAGGTTTTTCCCTCCATACAGCAGACTCAAAGCTGTCTGACCTTCACACCAGGTCTTCCTGCTCCTCTGGGTCTTCTGTCTGTGCTGCAGTCTCTGAGATGTCCTCATACTCAGGACAAGAGTCTAAGGCCTCTTTCACACTGCCTGTGTGGCGTGAGCGTGGCGTTTCTGTTGCGTGGCGGCTGCGTGGCGTTTTCTATGTCTTTGCACACCAGAAACGTGTCTGATGCAGCGCTGCTGCTAGCATTGTCTGTACACATGTATGTTTCCCATTGATAAAATGCACTCAAGCAGTAGTATACTTCATGTTAAACTTAAATATATACTGATTTGATTACAGCAAAGACAACGTCGGCAGTATTGACGGCAAAATAGGCTACAGAATATTTCGTTCTGTATTGACAGGTGCAATATTTGAAAATTATTTTTTTAAATTACATTTATATCTGCATTTATGTCAAAACCTAGAGACTTTCAAACATCAAAATGTAATTTATTAAATGTATTCGTGTCAAAATGACATATAAACGTATTTTCGTATTCTATTTTGCCTGGAAACACTTCCAACACGCTTGCATGCATGCCTGAGACGTGCGTGTCACACAGGCAGTGTGAAAGCTCTAACCTGTTAACATGGGAGCCGAAATAAACACGGACACGCCACGCAGCTGACACGCTCACGCCACGCAGCCAGTGTGAAAGAGGCCTAACTGATGGGGAGAGACGACAAAATTCGAGACAAAAGCCTCATGAACGGAATTTGGATACAGTTAGATTTCATATTAAAATGTACTAAAGGTAAAGACACATCAGTGGTTTATATGAAGAAAGATGTAACTAATCAAGTTAAATATAAATTCTCTTTATGAACTCATAAATTAACAACAAATTATAACCCTTCACTATAGTCAGTTCTGTCTTAGTCTCGCTTTGCCAGACCTTCCTCCACAGCACTGTGGAGGAGGGTCTGGCTAGTCCACACAGCATTATGGGATGGGAGAAAAACGTGCTCTGGTTTATTGGCATTTCTTTAAACCAATCACGATTAATTGCTGATTAATAAAACAACTTTATTCTAAATAATAAAGAGTTTGCTTGAAGCTGAAATCCCAAACTGTTTGCACACCGCCGCCCTCTGCAGCAGTGAGAGGGGAACTGACATGATGTTCAAACTACACAGTTGCTGTGCAAGCTGCAGGTTGATTTGAGTCAGCCACTGAAATACATAGAACATGTTTCAACTAGCAAAGTGTGACAGAGCTGGGCTTATGTTTTTTTTTTTTTCATTCAACCTTTATTTATCCTCGCGAGATCATTGAGGGGCGACTCTCATTATCAATGTCATCGAATCAGATTACAAAGACAAACACAGAACAACAACACAGAAAGTACAATCATAAGAAATATAGAAAGACAATAAAACATTCAGAATTGGAAAAAAATATTTGATAAATAAATAAGGATAATAGGGATGCAAAATAAAATGCAATTATGTAAAGCAGTTACAAGTAGAATTTTGCAGGTTTAGAAAAAGATTTCTAAATTGTCCAAGAAGACAAAAGAAAGTGTTGAAATATAGGCTACTATATAATATATACTGTACATGCTGTGAAATATTTGGACTTTACTGGCTTTCTCTGGCAGGACAGGTGTCATGTGACAGGGTGATTAATATTTCTTAAAAGCAATTTATTACATCAAATAACATTTTGCATTGCAAGTTAAATCCTGAACTTATGTAATGTAGCTGCACAGATACAAATAAAGCTGCATTCCACTCAAATCATCTGCTACCTGCTGCTGCTTCTGAAAACTGACAATGCTAACTGTTGGAGTTGAGGTAAATGTATCCACTTTAATGTTGTCCTTTTTGTTACCATCCAGGTTCAACTGAATCTTAAGAAAACCAAATAAGTTTTGGTGAATTATTCCTCAGAAATTATTTTGAGTCTTTTTTCCCTCCATGCAGCAGACTCAAAGCTGTCTGACCTTCACACCAGGTCTTCCTGCTCCTCTGGGTCTTCTGTCTGTGCTGCAGTCCCCTCTAGAATGTCCTCATACTCAGACATAGTCTAATGCCTCTTTCACCGCTGTCCGGTGTGCGTGAGTCATGTTTCCCATTGATAAATGCACTCAGCAGGAGTAGACTTCATGTTTAACTTAATATATACTGATTTGATTACACAGCAAAGACAACGTCGGCAGTATTGACGGCAAACATAGGCTACAGAATATTCGTTCTGTATTGACAGGTGCATATTGAAAATCGTAATTATTATTTATTTTTTAATTACATTTAATCTGCATTATGTCAAAACCTAGAGACTTTCAAACATCAAAATGTATTTATTAAATGTATTCGTGTCAACATGACTATAAACGTATTTCGTATTCTATTTTGCCTGGAACGCTTCCAACACGCTTGCATGCATGCTGACCCTTCCAGCAGTGAGCTGCAGTCAGAATCCACCGGTCACTGATCAGAGATCCACCGCACAAGAAGTTATGGTTACCGTCATTCGCTTTCAACATCACATGGTACAGACGCGCAGTTGGTTCACATATTTGACCTCCAATGATTCTCTTCTGCAGATCCACCACTGTGCTCACTGTAACACCTGGAACAGAAAGTCCTCCACCTTTGTGAGTTAGAACAGTGATTGTTGCACTCAGTAGGAACAACAATTTAATATATGGGAAGAAACTATTAGTGTAAACTAAACATCCAGAGATGATTGTTGACCACTCACCGACCCCCAGCAAAAAGGGAAGAGGCGTTAGCCGAGCCATCGCTGTCAAACACCCTCTGGTGACTGCCCTCCTGTTGCCACAGTGGTGGCTTTTAAGTCTGTTCACATCCTCCAGTTGACATTTGAGCCACCAATCACACTGTGAAGTTTTACCATCATGACCCTATTTGGCTAAAAATGTGCACATATATGCTAATTTGTGATCTTTATCAGTTGTTGTTTTGTGGAAATTAGAGAGTCACGCTGCAATGACTAGAGCAACAGTTACCAACCTGGGCAATTCTTTAACCTATCAAATCTAATAAATATTGAATTACAAAAATGTGTGTAGTTCAACTAGAGTGGTCAAAACAATTATCCTTAGGCATGACCCTTTGTTGTGTTATATAGCAGGTCTGCTCGATTTCCCAAAGGTTCATGTTGTATTTAACAAACATGCTGTAGCCCACTACTCAGCAGACAGCATCATAGCGCTGCCACATAACTCAAGCATAAAAAATATTGTTAACACTTTATAATAATGGGAAACAGGAATTACCATGAATTCATGCATGACTCCATGCTTGCATTCATGATTTCTGATTTATTAACAATGTTCATGTCTTCTTCAAAAAACTGACCAGTCACAGCAATGCATTTGTATAGTTGCTTTATTCATAGTCTCGCTTTGCCAGACCTTCCTCCACAACACTGCGGAGCTGCGGAAGAGGGTCTGGCTAGTCCACACAGCATTCTGGGATGGGAGAAAAACGTGCTCTGTTTTATTGGCATTTCTTTAAACCAATCACAATTGTCTTGGGCGGTGCTAAGCGCTGCACAGAGCCGCTGGAAAATAGCCTCTGGAAGGAACTTGTTTTGGTGGAAAGTGTACGTTCAAAGGTTGTTTTAGTCGTGCAACAGAAAACTCAGATTGGACAGATAGTCTAGCTAGCTGTCTGGATTTACCCTGCAGAGATCTGAGGAGCAGTTAACTATAGTCGTATGGTTACGTAATTTTTAATCTATTGATTTGTGTACAAGAACACGTTTATCTCATTTAGAAATCTTTTGGATCAATGTTTTGTGTTTATTTAGTAAACGTTGGTGGAAACACATGTCCGATTTTCTTATGTTTTCATTTATGACAACATTTTAATACTTTTTGTTGATTATTGTGGTTCATTAACTTACATAACTGTTTAGCTGAGGTTTTACTAATTTTAGGGATGTGAAGCATTTGAAGATACTCCAAGAAATGACAACACAATACCAATGTAGGCACTGGCGGACCTTTTCTATTGCAGCAGTAAATAGAGCAGTCGTACATTGTTTACAGTTAAAGTTGAGAGCTTGTCCTGTTTTGACTCTTCATCCTGACTTGCAGATTGAACATAGAGATTTCAGGTGAAACAGAGAAGGAAGACCAAAGAAAAAGTCCCCATCAGTCACCATCACAGCAGAAGTTAGAAGGGGAAGAAGAGTTGAGTAAGAGAGAGCATAGTTCTTTACAGATAACTCACATAAAGATGTCCATGATCCATGATATGGATGTGAACACTGTTAAACATCCATAAAGCTAAAAGTCGGTACTTGACCTCAGTCGTTGTTTTATCCATCCATTATAACAGCTTTTTTTTTCAGTCGATTTTTGGGGGGATCTCAGCTGACATTAGGCAAGAGGTGGGGTCCATCCTGGACAGATCACCAGTCAATCACAGGCCTGACACATAGAGACAGACAGCCATACTCACATTCACATCTAGGGACAATTTAGAGAGAACTTTTTTACTAATAAGTTCAAACAACACTGCCGTCACCTGGTGGAGGACTTTCTCTTTCAGGTGTGACAGTGAGCACCGTGGTGGAACTGCAGAAGAGAATCATCACAGGTCAACAATGTAGCCTGTACCATGTTGATGTGAGAGGAGTTTAACCTGATAGAACTTATAACAAAAAAGATCTGACATATTATTATAATTACAAAATGCCCATAAGTATTAATGAATGAAAAAGTGATGAGACTACTTGTTTACTTGCTTTTGACCTTTCAGAATTGGATGTCAGGGACTCCATATCCAGTAATCTATAGACCAAACTATGCAGCTTTGTTATTAAAGTCTGGAAAAAAAAAACTATGAAGAAATTACAAAAAGTTGGTCATTTAAATAAACAATATCAAGATTTTATTTAAGATAAGATAAAACTTTACTCATCCCAAAGGAAATTGCTGATGAGCATCAAAGCATGCAAACATATTACACCAGCCAGTTGGTTACCTCATACAATGAATTAAAACCTCATGTGGTGTGAAGGACCTTTAAAACTGTTTTCCAAAATTGCACAAGCTTTAGAAAGGCTATTTAAAGCATAACTCTCGCCAAAATGCAACCTAGGATCTTTTTGTGAATGTACCTGAGTCAAACTTTTGTTTAAAAGCATATTTAGGACGGAAGCGCCACTTTTAAGATGTACCGTATTTTTGTTTGGCCTTCTGAATGGGAGTAATAGGGGCACTTTTATGCTAGCCTCAAAATAGCTATTTTTAAAACACTAAGAAGACTTGACACAACATGAAACTTTACTCCAAGTATCACCAGGGGCTCTACACATGAACTACACTGGCGCACAAGGGATATACTAAATCTGTGGCTACTTGTTTTGATATTGACTCGTTTTGACTGCCGAGATGGTAGCGGCCGGAAACAACAAGAGTTACGGTGAGTTGTTCAAAACCTTTCTTTTTAGTAAACTCTGGGTACACAAACAATGTTCTCAATGCTGGAGTTCATGTGTAGAGCCCCTGGAAATATAGGGGGCCATAATCATAGTGGAGCGTCTGGGTGTCCTCCCCCAGGAAAATTTTGAGTGTCAAAGACATTATTTCCTGCATTCTAAAACACTTTTATGCACTAATTTACTGTGGAAATACTTTTAATTAGTTTATGTGAAGAAGAAAAAACAGATGACAATTCAAACAATATCAAAATAATAATGCAAAGTATGTTGTTACATGTCATTGAGCATTTTTAAATGGGTATATGGAAATCCTGGAGCATTCTTAGTGGGTATACTGTGTATACCTGCGTATCACGTAGAACCACTGACATTAGCCCTTCATTCATGACATGGATACCGTAATCATACAGAGAGAACATAGTTGCATACCTTTATCTTTTGCTCGTTTCTCCTCTTTTTCTTTTCTTTTCTTAATTGGGCACCTGATGGCTTTGACCTTTTCCTGTCCATCTGTGTGTTTATTTGGCACTGGACAATCAAAAACAAAACAAAAATGTGTAGGAACTATAGGCCTGTATTTATAATATTATGAATGAAATGTGTGTTATTCGGAAGAAAGTCGAGGTGTGACTGACTTTAGCCCACTAATTCCGTTCCACCCCTTGTCCGGACCGTTCCATTTGGGAGACCCAGAGGTGAACTGTCCCCCGCGCCCCCCTCCCCTTTCCCCTTCTCACACAGCACTGTGCACGGCATCTTCTCAGCAAGCAGGGGTGCCTGCAGCTGCAGGGGGCGCCATATTGCCAATTACCCACACAGTGAAATGACAGATACAGTTTTTCACGATCGCTATGACAGTTTTTTCAATACTTTTAACAACTTTCCTAAACTCTTAACGCACCAACACACCTACAACACACGATTGGCAAACATTGTAAACTAAACTCCAACACAGATTTTCAAAATACAATAATTCACTAACACAATACACTGTGTTTACCAAAACAATGCAATCATGTGTCTGAGTCAAATAATTCTTCCAAAACACTAACACATGTTCTCCTCCAACAGGAACATTTAGTCAATCATAGAACAATGTCATACAAAACATCCCATGGAATTACAGAAACTGCATTATTTGATATGTGTTAGGTCTGCCATTATACAATAGACAATAGTATATTGTATCGATCATAGATTGTGTTTTGGACTGCAGTTTCTATTGAAGCCTCTCTACATTTTTGTTTTGCTGGGTTTAGTAAATGCATGGATATTTTAGATTATGTTTTGGGCTTTTCTGCCTTTATTTGACAGGACAGCTAGTTGAGAAAGGGGAGAGAGAGAAAGAGAGAGGGGGAAAACATGCAGGAAATCGTCACAAGTCGGATCATATATGATATATATATATATATATATATATATATATATATATATATATATATATATATATATATGATATATATATATGATATATGATATATATATATGATATATATATATATATATGATATATATGATATCATATATATGATATATATATATATATATATATATGATATATATATATATATATATATATATATGATATATATGATATCATATATATGATATATATATATATATATATATATATATATATATATATGATATATATGATATATATATGATAGATATATATATGATATATATGATATATATATATGTATCATATATATATATATGATATATATGATATATATACATATGATATATATATATATCATATCATATATATATATATATATATGATAAAAAAAATGCCGCCCTAGGTGGCTGCCCGCTTCGCCCATGCCAAAAACTGCTACTGCTTCTTGTTCAGGTGTTTGCAGTCATCTTGTATCTACTAAAGGGGAAACTGTGCTGAGGGCTATACCCTGAAGAAGGCTGTTTGTGTAGCTGTATGTGGGTTGGAACCCACCTCTATTTTAACATGCAAAGATTGTTTATGTTCTTAGTATTTTACCATGAAATAGCCATCTGAATAAAGACTTTTTAAAGTTTTGCCAGAAGCAACCTTTCATCCTTTAATTGGTATTCAGGGTTGGGTCAGAGTACTTTGAAATGTAATCCATTACTGACTACAAATTACATGGCAATTTTTGTAATCAGTAACGTAATCAGTTGGATTACCCAAAACATGTAACGTAATCTGATTACTTTAGGATTACTCTTAAATCACTTAGAACACACTGGCTGCGTGGCATGAGTGTGGCGTTTCTGTTGCGTGTCAGTTGCGTGGCGGCTGCATGGCGTTTTCTATGTCTTTGCACACCAGAAACGTGTCTGATGCGGCGCTGCTGCTGCTAGCCTTGTCTGTACACATGTATGTTTCCCTTAAACATAAATTTATATTGATTTGATTACAGTAAAGACAACGTCGGCAGTATTGATGGCAAAATAGGCTACAGATTATTTCGTTCTGTAATGACAGGAGCAATATTTTGAAATCGATAATTATTTATTATTATGTTTTTAAGTTACATTTATATCTGCATTTATGTCAAAACATAGAGACTTTCAAACATCAACATGTAATTTATTAAAATATATAAACATATTTTCCTATTCTATTTTGCCTGGAAACACTTCCAACACGCTTGCATGTCGCGTGAAAAATAGGCGTCGGTCCTATTTCTAGCATGCACGCGTTTTCTGAGATGTGCATGTCACGCAGGCAGTGTGCAAGCTCTAACCTGTTACCATGGGAGCCAAAATAAAAATGGATGCATCCAGTGTGTAGCCGGCCTTAGTAAAAGACACCGCCACAGAATTGATCAATGATTTCTCAGTTTATTTTTATCTTTATTATTTCATTACGTCTAAGAAATCGTTTTGCTCTCATTAAAGATTCCTACCACGATCAATGATGTGGCAAATGCAAATTTAACCTTCACTAAATGGTGAAATAACTGAAACCATTATCATCATTGGACCACCTGATATCTAGCAATGTTTGAACGATGCCGAGCATGTTCCTGTAATGTTAATGTTAACGTTCAACTTACCTCCAAGTGTTTCTTCAGATTTTAAGTAAATGTTAGCGCCTTTGACAATACTTGCACTTTTGGTTTGCACAACTTGCACACAACATACACATTATTATTTTCCACTGTCTGTAAATCAAAGTTGTGGCGATATTGCCAACTAGTAAACGCATTTTTCCCAACTGAATCGAGTCTGTCTTTTGAAGTCGACAGCTCCTCCATCTTGAGTTTTGATTTGAACCTTTTTCTTGTCAAGAAACTACACAGGCAATTGGATGATAGTGACATCTAGTGGACAAACGAATGAACTGCGTGTCAAATTAAAACGTAGTGAGGCTATCATAAAAAAGTTGCATTGTTTGCATGATAAAATGTAATCAAGTAATCCTCAACAATGTAACTGTAATCTGATTACGCATTTTTTTATTTTAATCTGGGCTGATTATAGTTACTTGATTTTTGTAATCTGATTACGTAATCCAGATTACATGTAATCCGTTACTACCCAACCCTGTCAGTATTTCATATGGATTTTAATGGTTTTTAATTGTTTTAAATTGGCCAAGCCTCAGGCCACACTTATTTTAACCTGGACCTGGGTAAAACAGGGATATTATTGTTGTATGTTGGATAGGGGCTGAATTTAAATACAAAACTGTGGCAAGAAAAAAGTGCCTTCTTCAAAAAAGTAAGAGTACACATCCCTTACTTCTGTTGCCCCTTCCTCACTGATGATGAGTTAGTCATTGGATTCATTGGTAATATAAAGCACATATAATTGATAAAATAAAACAGTGTTTTGTGTGAAAGGGGTCACTTGTAGTGATAAACCTACAAAGAATTATCACCTGAATGGGCAGCCCTCTCTTATGGAGCCTAACAGTCAGTTTTAGCTCATTGTTTATCTGTGCGATCCACAACTTTACTGCTTTGGTGGTTACAGTCACAGCTCTCAAAGGGTTATTTTCAGACCACAGCAGGCAGCTTTTTTGAGTGAAAAAGCTCTAACAACCCACCAATACGCTACCTGCTCAACAACAACAACAACAACTGACAGACAGACACAGTTAGCAACTAGCTGGTGAACATATAGTGGAGCATTGAGGAGCTAAAGAGCCAATTCACAGCAGGAATTTTGACTCGTCTAAGTAGGTAAAGCTGAGGTGAAATTGATAGCATTAACGTTTAGTTTTATTAAGTGTCCCAGTAAGCTGCCGTGAGCCAGCCACAATACCAGGGTCTCCACTTAGTGGAATACCGCCAAAATGTCTGCAGTGAAAAAGGCCTATCACCCTCAGGATTTGGTAGAGGCCACAAACAGAGCTAAATACTGTAGAGTGAATGTAGGATTTAACTTCATCAGGTGATCAGTTGAATGCTCAGTAACTGCTGAATGTTTACAGTAAACAATCTATGATAAAAGGTGATATGTCTTTGTTGTGTTCACATGGGTGTTTCTGCTGCCATTAGTGGCCAAAATAATCTGTTGCATGTGTAATGATATTAACTAGTGGAGGTTGACATTGTGCAGAAATATGTTCATGTATCTTTTTCTGTGACAATGAAAGCATAAAAGCAACAATCTGTGAAACAATGATTGTGAGTCATCTTCATTTTATTTTAACTGACAACATTGTCAACTAACTGACAACATTGTCAAATAAGTCACATTGATTATAATTGTTAAAAGTATTTTTTTTAAACAATAGACTGGTATATTTGGCCTTTTGTTAGTTTGTCCATATAATGATAATACCATGCTCAATCTGTTGAATTTGCATAAGGGCAAACTTAAAAAAAAAAAAATTGATTGAAAAATGAAAGAGATATATTTGTTGAAAAACTAGTTAGATAAGTTTTTTTTTTTAAACCTTAACAACAGTTTGATAGCAACATTGTGTACATTACCATGTGTAACTCAGATACTACATGTGAAACTAGTCATAGAATCACAATTATTATTTCTCTTAAATGCTTTACAAATGAAAGTTACAATTTCAATGTAATTCAATCAATAGTAAATTTAAATTAACTCAACAATTTTCTTAATTCATGTGAAATGTCTTTTAAATGACAGAGCATTTCAGAGTTAACCATAGTTGAAATGTGCATTTATCTTGTCACCAATCCTGGTTAAAGTAGACTTGATAGTGTTGTTGATCCAATCCATGTATTGACAGACGTCCTTAAATTCAGATTCTCTAACACAGACCTTTATACCACCACATATATGGACACCGTAAATCTTGCCGTTGTACAACACTCCTCCACCAGAGTCACCCTGTGAAAGAGATGTATATTGTTTATTACAGACTTTTATATTCTTTATTGAAATACTTATTTAAAGGAAAGTGTTAAAATGTGAAATGACTCTAGAAACAATATCAGATTAGAAGCCACGCCAACTTACTGGACATGTATCCACTCCAGCTTTTTTGGCACATAACGTGCGCATGTACCGCTGATCTGAACAGGCAACAACCGTGGTGTCAGCACATCGGAGGTCAGGTGAATAACCACATACTGTATGCAAACAGAACACAAGTGTTTCTTTTCCATCAATGAAAATCAAAAGTCATAATTATATTCTTACATGGTAGGCTACACAGAAAAATAAATGTAAATGCACTGTATTTATACAGCGCTTTTCTAGTCTTAACGACTACTCAAAGCGCTTTAACAGAGTACAGGAACCATTCACCATTCACACACATTCATACACTGTGGCCGAGGCTGCCGCACAAGGTGCTTCCTGCATCAGGAGCAATTCAGGGTTTAGTGTCTTGTCCAAGGACACTTCGACATGGGCCTGCAGGGCCAGAGATCAAACCACCAACCTTCTGATTGGTAGGCAACTGCTCTACACCTCAGCCACAGCCGCCCTGAACAGAACCCTATTGTAACTCAGGAATCTGATTTATTTATACTTACTTATACTTGCATCCAAACATTTTTAAGAATCAAACAGCACCTTTTAATTTGGTTATTTTTCTGATTTATTAAATAATGTCAATTTGTTTTCCAGATATCTTGAATTGTGCTAAGTTGCTAAGTGTATTGGCAGATTTATGTTTTATTATGGACATACATGAATATAGATAATAATCACATTTTTAGGAAAAGATAAAAATGTATTTAATGTAAATATGTGTCAGCAATGTTATCAAATATAAAAGCAAAAGAATAAGAACACTAATTGTGATAAACATACACATTTATTATAAAATAAAGAAAGATTGATCTCACGTTTTTTACCGTTAGGACCTGCAGTTGTGGCTCCTTGACCTGCAATCTGGACTGTTGCCTTTCTGAAATACAATAAAACGCTTTTTAAATAAAAAAAAAAAAAGAATTAAAAAGTTGTTATAAGTTTTCTTTCCGACTTTCTTTTTTAATGCTAAAATGATAACAAACAAACTAGGAACTACTTTCTCCTCTAATGACTTGACAACCCAATTTACAAAAAGATTCTTAGTGAATTTCACAGTTTGAGTTGAGCATTCAGACGTAAAAGGGAGAAAGATTATGACTCACTTTCTGGGAACATTTTTACAGTCAGGAAGTGGTACAGGTTTAACCGAAGTACGTCCAGGTAGTTTCAGCAGCATGATGTCATGGATCCTCCGTTTTTTGTCCGTATACATGACATATTCTTTTATGGTTTCCACTGTACCAGGACCAGGATGCACACTTTAAAGTACTTTCAAATTCCTGCAAATAAATAAAGGGTAAAGAGGAACATCACTGAATTACTATAAATGCATCGTATTTTAATATTAAGTAATTACTAGGGCTGTCAAACGATAACATTTTAATCACAATTAATCGCTAAATTTCTATAGTTAATCGTGATTAATCGCATGTTTTATCACATGATTAAAATTCTATTAATTTGCATTTCAGAACTGTTTTTAAGTACATATTAACAATGAAAAGCAATTCTTACTAGTGTATCTTGATTGGGAATCAAATGAATGCAAAGAAAGTTACTTTATGAACTTGACTTTAAGATTTGTGTTTTTTTATTATTTATTTATTTATTTACTGTAAACAAAAGAAAAATGTGTGAATCTAGTCACACATTTGAATCTAGAGTCAATATAGTGTGACTGTTTAATCAACTAATGTTGATTACTCACTGACGTCCAGTGATCACCGGTTAATGAGACAGAGTTTGCAGCACTTTGCAGCAGTTCCAGTTGGGCTGCTTTCTCCGTGTCGTACAGGCTGTGTATGCGTGAACTACTGTCCCCATCGACGGCAATAAGATGGATCAGAACATGCCAACCGTAGTCTTTAAGACCCGAGTCTTCTACGATGCTGACAGGTCTCCAGTTAGTTGGCACCCATTTTACAAGAACTGTAGTAATTTTTTGGGATTTGGTTTCATCCGCAGGTCGGCAAGTAGGCTAGCACTCTCCTGAGCCAACTGAGTTGACTGTACCGCTATGCTTAGCTTGTAGGTGGTAGTTCAAGCTTGACGTGCTTTGGTGATATTTTAATTCGGCTTTACACAATGTGCATATGGCTTTCGACTTGTCTGAGCCGTCTGGGAGTTTTGGAAAATAAAAAGCGCCATTCAGAATTGCGTTTCTGCTGTCTTTCTCCATCATGCCTGCAGCAGGAGGATGTGTTACGAGGAAGTATGGCAGCTTGATGATAAATAAAGGTGTGGCAAAGGGTCAAAATAGTAGCCTAGCTAGATTCTAGTGATTTTAGAAAAGCTAAGGGGTGTTGTTAGGCACGACGCAAAGCTGAGTGAAGTGAAAATAAATTAATAAATGGCGGCATGCAATTAATGTCCATCCATCTTCGTCCGCTTATCCGGTAACGGGTCGCGGGGGTAGCAGCTCCAGCAGGGGACCCCAAACTTCCCTTTCCCGAGCCACATTAACCAACTCCGACTGGGGGATCCCGAGGCGTTCCCATGCCAGGTTGGAGATATAATCCCTCCACCTAGTCCTGGGTCTTCCCCGAGGCCTCCTCCCAGCTGGACGTGCCTGGAACACCTCCCTAGGGAGGCGCCCAGGGGGCATCCTTACCAGATGCCCGAACCACCTCAACTGGCTCCTTTCGACGCGAAGGAGCAGCGGCTCTACTCCGAGCTCCTCACGGATGACTGAGCTTCTCACCCTATCTCTAAGGGAGACGCCAGCCACCCTCCTGAGGAAACCCATTTCGGCCGCTTGTACCCTGGATCTCGTTCTTTCGGTCATGACCCAGCTTTCATGACCATAGGTGAGGGTAGGAACGAAAACTGACCGGTAGATCGAGAGCTTTGCCTTCTGGCTCAGCTCTCTTTTCGTCACAACGGTGCGATAAATTGAATGTAATACCGCACCCGCTGCGCCGATTCTCCGACCAATCTCCCGCTCCATTGTCCCCTCACTCGCGAACAAGACCCCAAGGTACTTGAACTCCTTCACTTGGGGTAAGGACTCATTCCCTACCTGCAGAAAGCACTCCATCGGTTTCCTGCTGAGAACCATGGCCTCAGATTTAGAGGTGCTGATCCTCATCCCAGCCGCTTCACACTCGGCTGCGAACCGATCCAGTGAGTGCTGAAGGTCACAGGCCGATGATGCCATCAGGACCACATCATCCGCAAAAAGCAGCGATGAGATCCCCAGCTCACCGAACTGCAACCCCTCTCCACCCCGACTACGCCTCGATATCCTGTCCATAAATACTACAAACAGGATTGGTGACAAAGCGCAGCCCTGGCGGAGGCCAACCCTCACCTGAAACGAGTCCGACTTACTGCCGAGAACCCGGACACAGCTCTCGCTTTGGTCGTACAGAGATTGGATGGCCCTGAGAAGGGACCCCCTCACCCCCTACTCCCGCAGCACCTCCCACAGTATCTCCCGGGGGACCCGGTCATACGCCTTCTCCAGATCCACAAAACACATGTAGACCGGTTGGGCATACTCCCAGGCTCCCTCCAGGATCCTTGCAAGAGTAAAGACCTGGTCCGTTGTTCCACGACCAGGACGGAATCCGCATTGTTCCTCTTCAACCTGAGGTTCGACTATCGACCGAACCCTCCTTTCCAGCACCTTGGAGTAGACTTTACCGGGGAGGCTGAGAAGTGTGATACCCCTGTAATTGGCACACACCCTCTGGTCCCCCTTTTTGAAAAGGGGAACCACCACCCCGGTCTGCCACTCCTTAGGCACCGTCCCCGACTTCCACGCAATGTTGAAGAGGCGTGTCAACCAAGACAACCCCTCCACACCCAGAGCTTTAAGCATTTCTGGACGGATCTCATCAATCCCTGGGGCTTTGCCACTGTGGAGTTGTTTAACTACCTCAGCAACTTCCACCAGGGAAATTGACGACAATCCCCCATCATCCTCCAGCTCTGCCTCTACCATAGAGGGCGTATTAGTCGGATTTAGGAGTTCCTCAAAGTGCTCCTTCCACCGCCCTATTACCTCCTCAGTTGAGGTCAACAACGTCCCATCCTTACTGTACACAGCTTGGATGTTTCCCTGCTTCCCCCTCCTGAGGTGGCGAACGGTTTTCCAGAAGCACCTTGGTGCCGACCGAAAGTCCTTCTCCATGTCTTCTCCGAACTTCTCCCACACCCGCTGCTTTGCCTCTTTCACGGCAGAGGCTGCAGCCCTTCGGGCCCTTCGGTACCTTGCAACTGCCTCCGGAGTCCTCTGGGATAACATATCCCAGAAAGACTCCTTCTTCAGTTTGGGAATGTGCTAGTTTAACTTCAGAACTTTTAGATAAAGTATTTAAGTGACTTTCTTACTCTTTCCAGCAGTGAGCTGCAGTCAGAATCCACCGGTCACTGATCAGAGATCCACCACACAAGAAGTTACCATTTCCATCTTGTATTTGGACATGGTACAGACGCTCAGTTGGTCCACATAGTTTACCTCCATAGATTCTCTTCTGCAGATCCACCACTGTGCTCACTGTGACACCTGGAACAGAAAGTCCTCCACCTTTGTGAGTTAGAACAGTGATTGTTTGCACTCAGTAGAGAACAACAATGTGATATATGGGAAGAAACTACTAGTGTAAACTAAACATCCAGAGATGATTGCTGACCACTCACCGACCCACAGCAAAAAGAGAAGAGGCGTTAGCCGAGCCATCGCTGTCATACACCCTCTGCTGACTGCCCTCCTGGTGCCACAGTGGTGGCTTTTAAGTCTGTTCACAGCCTCCAGTTGACATTTGAGCCACCAATCACGCTGTGAAGTTTTACCGTCATGACCCTATTTGGCTAAAAATGTGCACTTCTATGGTAATTTGTGATCTTTATCAATTGTTGTTTTGTGGAAATTAGAGAGTAATGCTGCAATGACTAGAGCAACAGTTACCAACCTGGGCAATTCTTTAACTTATCAAATCTAATAAATATTGAATTTTCAATTATCCTTAGGCATGACCCTTTGTTGTGTTATATAGCAGGTCTGCTCGATTTCCCAAAGGTTCATGTTGTATACAAACATGCTGTAGCCCACCACTCAGCAGACAGCATCATAGCGCTGCCACATAACGCAAGCATAAAAAATATTGTTAACACTTTATAATAATGGTACATCAATTATTATGAATTCATGCATGACTTCATGCATGAAAAAGCATGACTTCATTTATTTAGTACTTCATGAACAATCAGTAATGCACAAGGATTAATAGTATCTCATGCATGACTTAATGCAGGAACAAATAATTCATCAATAAAGGTATTTGACTCATCATGATTTCTGATTTATTAACGATGTTCATGTCTTCTTCAAAAAACTGACCAGTCACAGCAATGAATTTTTATAGTTGCTTTATTCATAGTCTTGCTTTGAGGAGGGACTAGCTAGTCCACACAGCATTCTGGGATGGGAGAAAAAGGTGCTCTGTTTTATTGGCATTTCTTTAAACCAATCAAAATCGTTTTAGGTGGTTCTAAGTGCTGCACGGAGCCCCAGTGCCGCTGGAAAATGGCCTCTGGAAGGAACTTGTTTGGGTGGAACATGTACGTTCAAAAGTTGTTTTAGTCATGCAACAGAAAACTCAGATTGGACAGATAGTCTAGCTAGCTGTCTGGATTTAACCTGCAGAGATCTGAGGAGCAGTTAAACATAGTCCTCATAAATCCACAGAAGTTTAGAATTCCAACACAAAGGAAGCGTTAGGTAATGGAAATCCGGTCGAAGTGGAAGGTGGTGGATATAGACTACTTTATTCACAACAACATGAGGCACTTAAACAGTAATGCCTGGAGAACAAGGCTCACCCAAGTAAGATATTTCTGAATTTTACTCTTTACTAACTTCCAAGTGTCTGAACACCAGAAATGTCTTGGCAATTATTTTTTTGAGGGGGTCACAAAGATATAGGGTTAGAGAGTGTGCCTTTTCTGACTGAGTCATCCTGACTTGCAGATTGAACATGAAGATGCAGAAATGCAATGTCAGTCATCCATACAGCAGAAGTTAGAAGGGGAAGAATTGTTTAGAGAGAACATTGTTCTTTGCAGGTCATTACCAGTCCAAAATGCCCTGCTTTACCTTTTGCAAGTCAAAAACACATATTTTATATGGATTGCTGGGAGCTAGAGCCATAACAGCTAGAGCAGTTATTGTTTTTGCAGGACAAAGTTAAGGCTTCAGTCTTTCCTGTCATCACGTTACATAACGTCTAGTGCTGAACAGCAGGTGGATCACTCTATTGAAGGTGAAACTATAAAAACACATTTGCAGTCTGCTCATAAAAATTAGTATATCTCAAAAACAAAAGAATTTAAATACTTCATAAAAGCCCGGAACTCTGTACCTAACTGACAGACACCCCTTTTCGGCTTAAAATTACTGTAGGAACCGCAAAAAACACCACAACCTCGCCGCTTTGCCAGACCTTCCTCTGCAACACTGCAGAGCTGCTGAGGAGAGTCTGTCTAGTCCACAAAGCATTCCTGGATATGTGGAGAAAAACATGCTCTGTTTTATTGGCATTTCTTTAAACCAATCAAAATCATCTTAGGCGGTGCTAAGCGCTGCGCTTTCCTGCTGGAAAATAGCCTCGGGAAGGAACTTGTTTTGGTGGAACATGTGTACGTTCAAAAGTTGTTTTAGTCGTGCAACAGAAAACTCAGATTGGACAGATAGTCTAGCTAGCTGTCTGGATTTACCCTGCAGAGATCTGAGGAGCAGTTAACCATAGTCCTCAGAAATCCACCGGAGTTTAGAATTCCAACACAAAGGAAGCGTTAGGTAACGGAAATCCGGTCGAAAAAAATGTCTTATGGCAGAATTTCCAGTGGCAACGGGGCAATCCCGGAAGTGTAAGGTAGTGGATATAGACTATTTCATTCACAACAACATGAGTCAGTTAAACAGTAATGCCTGGAGAACCATAAGACTCACCCAAGTAAGATATTTCTGAATTTTACTTTTTACTAACTTCCAAGTGTCTGAACACCAGAAATGTCTTGAGAATTATTTTTTTGAGGGGTCACAAAGATGATTGCTGCATATGCACTTATAGGGTATATGTAGCAATATAGGGTTAGAGAGCGTGCCTTTTCTGACTCTTCATCATCCTGACTTGCAGATTGAACATGAAGATTTCAGCAGAAATGTCAAGGAAACAGTCAGTCATCCTTACATCAGAAGTTAGAAGGGGAAGAAGTGTTTAGAGAGAACATTGTTCTTTGCAGGTCTTTACCAGTCTGAAATGCCCTGCTTTGCCTTTTGCAAGTCAAAAACACATATTTTATATGGATTGCTGGGAGCTAGAGCCATGACAGCTAGAGCATTCATTGTTTTTGCAGGACAAAGTTAAGGCTTCAGTCTTTCCTGTCATCACATAACGTCTAGTGCTGAACAGCAGGTGGATCACTCTATTGAAGGTGAAACTATAAAAACACCTTTGCACTCTGTTCATAGAAATTAGTAAATCTCAAAAACAAAATAATTTACATACTTTAAATTATTTCTGGACTGTTAAGGATTTTGTTCATGTTTCTACATTTAGAAATTGTTTGGATTAATGTTTTGTGTTTATTTAGAAAATGTTAATGAAAACAGATTTTCTTATGTTTTCATCTATGACACAATTTTAATACTTTTTCTTAATTATTATGGTTCAATGACTTACATAACCGTTTGGCTGATGTTGTACTAATTTTAGGGATGTGAAGCATTTGAAGATACTCCAAGAAATGACAACACAATAAGCAAACATACCAATGTAGGCACTGGCGGACCTTTTCTATTGCAGCAGTAATTAAAGTATTAGCAGTATTAAAGCAGTCGTACATTGTTTACAGTTAAAGTTGAGAGCTTGTCCTGTTTTGACTCTTCATCCTGACTTGCAGATTGAACATGGTCACCATCAGTCACCATCACAGCAGAAGTTAGAAGGGGAAGAAGAATTGAGTAAGAGAGAGCCTAGTTCTTTACAGATAACTCACATAAAAATGTCCATGAGTCCTTCACTGTTTACTCAATATGGATGTGAACACTGTTAAACATCCTTAAAGCTAAAAGTCGGTACTTGACCTCAGTCGTTGTTTTATCCATCCATTATAACAGCTTTTCTTTTCGGTTTTTTGGGGGGATCTCAGCTGACATTAGGTGAGAGGTGCAGTGGCGGCGCCAGAGATGTTCTTTTGCTGGTGCTTTGGGGTTGCTGGACGTTTCAGTGAGGGTGCTCTGAAATTTTGAATTTCCCTTGACACAAATAGGCTAACGTTACACACTCTCGCGCAGATGCCCACCCACCTCCGCCGCGGTTTATTAAGCGAGCAAATGAGAGAGATTGATTTAAAGTTGCCGATACAACAGCACCATAGAACTCTGATTAGCCCACCAAACGTATTTCAAATACCAGCCAACAGGCCGGGTTCTAACAATCATTACTGCAGCTCTCATACAGTGGCCAGATGATTAATGCAGCAGGCCAAATACACCACCCATAGCCAAGCACACACATAAATACACACGCGCATGTATCCTCACACAGTTTTCACACTTGCACGTATGGTCAAAATAATGTTGTCATATCTGTAGTGACTTAATATATCTAAATAAGCCACTGAGGGCGAACACGTTTTCTGGGCTAAAAATAAACCGACGTCCAGTGCGCTGTATAACTTTAGATTCGGTGATCCATTTATTCACATTTCTGTAAAACACATCCTCAGTAGCAATCACAGCCGTGGTCAGAGCACCTTCCTCCGGCCGCTTTTCTTCGTCCAGGCTGGTGACAAGGTCACCATATCTCTCAGTCTCATTTACAGATTTTGATAAAGTCTCCACACCTTGACGTTTAGAGAGTAAAAAAACTATCCATTGCTAGCGTTAGACGCACTTCTCTAATCCTAACGGCTCCAAATATTGAGCTCTTCTTTTTCTGTGTGAATATGTTGCTGCGAAAGTAAGGTCAAAAGTTCAATGTGTGCTGCACCCTTTGGCCGAATATGATCAACTGTGTTTTTTAGCCTAAAAATAATCGGTTTGTTTTATTAATGTATTCATTCATTTTTCAAATATAAATTATACTATTTACACATTAACGATTTTTTATTTATTTATAAATCAACCACAGCAATTTCTTGGGGGTGCTAAGGGGGTGCTATGGCAATCCTAGGGGTAGCTACAGCACCCCCTAGCCCCTCCCTGGCGCCGCCTCTGGAGAGGTGGGGTCCATCCTGGACAGATCACCAGTCAACCACAGGCCTGACACATAGAGACAGTCAGACTCACATTCACATCTAGGGACAATTTAGAGACAACAATTAACCTAACCTTTATGTCCACACCACACTGCTTGAATCACAAAATCTTGTTGTATTTATGTACTTTTTTACTACTAAGTTCAAACAACCCTGCCATCACCTGGTGGAGGACTTTTTCTTTCAGGTGTGACAGTGAGCACCGTGGTGGAACTGCAGAAGAGAATCATCACAGGTCAACAATGTAGCCTGTACCATGTTGTTGATGTTTTCGCCTGTAGGACTTTTTACTGTAGGAACCCCTAAAAACACCACAACCTCGCCATCACCTCCACCCAGGGCTTAATTTGAGCCGGAACACGCCGGAACATGTTCCGGCACCTCCAACGCTCCACGTTCGCCTCCGGTTGTCCTTAAGTTTCAATTCCACCTTAAAAAATGCATGTTTCGGCCATTGGGTGGCAGTGTTTATTGCAAGCTCGAGCAATTATGCAGCTCTGTCAACAGTGATCGCTTTTTCGCAACACGTTCTCACACCCATCTCGTAAAATATGGATGCTTGGTCAGATGCCTTTGTCGTTCTTATTGACGCTAAAAGTCTCCTTTAGCGCTTTAAGTAAGTATTTTCTTTCCAGTTTTTCTGTCCTTTGTGTATATCCCCTGTGTTAAGAGGAAGGTTGTGCAGATCAAGCTTTTTTTTTTTTATTTTCGCCAACGTAGTCAGTGTATTTTTCTTTTATTTAATGGGCCCCTTGACTATTTGTTCCTCCTGCATAGCCTAGCCTAGGCCTACTAGTTGAATATGTTTGCCCGGGACGACTTAGAAATGGAATATTAATGTTCATATAATGCACCTTAAGAGCCACAGGCCTAACATAGGCTATAATCAATGAACTTAAACGCCTATTCATTTCAATGGGATTACAAGACACCACAAATTTACTTATTTAACAAACATCTTCCTGTCGCATATACAAATCATTCGGAGAAATACATGAAAACAAATATATACATATACACACATATACACATACATATATGTATATACACGTACACACATACACATACACACACACACACACACCACACAACAAAACAACAACAAATTCTCATCTACAATTCATCTCGATAAAGAGCTTTTTTTCCTCTTCTCCCAAGCTTTATCTAGATAATTGGCTAATTTATATGTTTCATATGTGAACAACCATCTCAGTCTTTGAGCATCATCCATATTTACCAAGTCAATCTCTGCTTTTATCCTACGAAACAAAAAAATCACGCTGTTAGACAATAGAAAACAAAATGGAACTTATTTTCTATATTCTATACAACACATGGGACAGATCTGTTTTTCCTCTTCTACATTAACATATCGTCCTGTTTCAACAGTCAAAGGCAACACACCAGATCTCACTTGATCACATAAAGATCTTTGCCTTTTTGACAAATTATATACAACATAATTCTCAGTGCCATATTCTGGTTTTATCATTACAAAAATACACAATTTTGGCTTAGCCCATATATCATCGGCCCACTGCTTTTTGTCTTTAGCAAACACAGATTCTTTAAACAAACCAATATTCAGCTTTTCATTATTAAGAAACAACTCACCAAAACCATAATTACAGAACAGTTTGCATATGTCGTTAGACCAAGGACCAAGAATGTGTTTATCCCAGAGAAATATTTTCTTTGTCAATCTATTTGCGTCCATATCTAATAAATTATTCCATAGTTGGGCCATACATATCTTCCAGCGAGCCTCACATGATTCCCATCCCATGTCTCCCACTATCGCCAATGTAGGGGTATATTTATGGACACCCAGAAATAGGGCCGTGCAGAGACCTCTGAAGGGGCAGGTGCTCAAAGTTAAAAAGGGGCATATGGTACCCAATTTTAAAACACCACGGCGTTAGGGCTGTGTATAGGTGATGATACAAATGTTACTGTTTAATATATTATGATGTTTCACAAAACTGTAAGCAAGTAGATAAAGGAGAAGCATGTCATAGTATAAAGAACACAACACAATGTGCATAAAAAGAGTTAAAGTTTTATTTTTTTAAACAATCATAACAGCAAGATCTACAATCTGTGGGATTCCTATTAGAGCTTAGATCGGCCCAAAAAATCAAGCCCGAACCTGCCCGAGCCCGAGCACGTTGTGTCCGAGCCCGGCCCGACACATTAACTGTAATTATGAGCCCGAGCCCGATTTAAACCCGACAATTTTTAAATACGTGGGCCGTTATAACTGACGTTCTCAACTACAATTCAGAGTTGTTTGAACTGCAGAAATCTGTTTAGAATAATGCAACAAGGACGAAGACTGTAAACTGCGCTGTTTATTCAGAATGGAACGGATCGAAAGTGGATCTGAATGAAGAAACGTAAAAAAAAACAAAAAACAATGATGAACAACATATTGTTGTCACTGCCCAGGACTTGTTTAAACTGCTTCCATACCTCCGACTTTCCTCCACACTTGCTCAAAGTTAATTCTCCTGTTTTTCTTTTTTTCTTTACATCTTCAAGCTCCCGGTGTGATGCGTGCGAGAGGAGGAGACTCCGCGCATGACACATGCTGCATTTTGTAACTGCAGCCTAACTTTTGTACACATTTGTTACTTTTATATAGCCTATATATATATTTATTATATTTCTGATTATGGAATAGCTATCTCCCCACCCAAATAGGATAATAAGGTAATGGATAAAAAAAAAAAAAAAAAATTGCTTGATCAAGGGTCCGGCCCAGGGCTCGGGTCGGGCTCGGGTCGGGCTTGGGCCGAGAATCTAAACTCTAATTCCTATGTTATGGAGGAGAGAGCATCAAAGCTTGCTGACACTGCTAAGAAGTGACTGACCTGATGTAATGTTCAGCTTACTGGTTACAGAAAAGGCAGAGGGAGATGCTTCCAGGAGACATGGCTGCTGCACACAAAGAGCTGCAACTACACAGAACAAGGCACCAGATTCAGAAAGAGGGGACATTAGTAGGGGGAGGGATAGGGATGAATAGTGATGGCTGTGGTAAGAGTTAGAGAAAAATATCTATATAGATGAGCACAATATACTTCAACAGTTTTGAGTGTAAAAAATGAAGCACGCTGGACTTTGTGGTTTGCTATACTCACAGAGCTGCTGAGGTGAAGATACTGTCCTTAGTGGCCCAGCTAAAGCCCAACCATAGGAGCAAACTGCTGCCTGGAATCACATGCTATTTGGAACTATAGACATGAAAAAGAACATCCGGAGGAAATTAGATTAATAAAGTGTTACATGTTAGACACAAAATGTGATGACACAGCTAGGAAGGGACTCAATGTGACTAACCTGATGTAGTGCAGGGCTGATTCAATATATTAATATAGGCTATCCCAATATAGTATACACTGAAATGTATTGACTTTTTGTAATGATAATATGCTTTAACATAAAACATCCTACCTCACTATAAACATAACCGACTACAGGTACATTTGAAACTTGACACTGGCATACAAAAGCATACAGTTGATGTAAGATAAACATTAATATAACAGTAGGCCAACATTAATCCAGAAATATCGTGATAAACTACTGAAAGGTAACATTTTACTTCACTGTATAGCCTAGAACTTAAATACATTTTGCTGATAATAATTCACATGCTGAGAAGGATCCTATAGCCTAATTCTCCAAACACTGACTAATTATTATAAAAAAAACTTAACACATGCTGTCGCCTGTCCCCATGACACGCACGCATGCACGCACACACGCACACACACGCGTGCGCGCACACACGCGCACACACACACACATACACACACACACACACACACACACACACACACACACACACACACACACACACACACACATACACACACACACACACACACACACACACACACACACACACACACACACACACACACACACTTCTGGTTATTATAAGGCTATCACACGATGACTCTAGTGTGTGCCCTAATATGTAAAACAAGTAATTGTGGCCGCGGCAGCTCGTGCAGTTACCGCGAAATGTCACTAGCCTACTTTAAAGTTAGCTGCAGCTGCCTGCCACAAAGTTAGCTTGCCTGCTGACTGTTTTCATCCTGGAGGAGACTCATTAACCGCGGCTAGAGGCTACTATAACAAACCAAATGTGAATGCATGCATGCATTCTCATTCACTTCAAAAGCCCACTTACCGGCACTTCAACTTCCAACTTTCTCTCATTCTTGTGTGTCCCGTTCACTTAATACATCCATGCTGTGTCCAAGTGGCGCGCCTGGCAGGAAGAGGACACGCGTCACGCGATAACCCTGGTCATCATGTGATATGAAGGTTTAGGTTGTTTTATCTAGCTAATTATTATTGTTAAATATTCTTCTTAAACAGACCACTTGTGGGCCATTGTCAAAGAGAAAATATGGAAAAAAATACGGACAACAAAAAGGCACTTTGGCCTTGAGGGGGCAAAAGGGCAGGTGCTCAAGCACCCGTAGCCCCCCCCCCCCCCTGCACGTGCATTCCCAGAAAATATCTTATGGCACTATTTTGCACTAATTCACAATTAGATATATTCCAAATTCCTCTAACACCCACAATATAATCAAGTATAGGGCACACACAAGCTTGAAACAATTTAGAATAAGTTTGAAAACTTTTACCAATGATTCCTTCCAAAGCTCTACGTGCTGAATCAGCAAGAACCTTAACACCTTTTCTGAAATTCATATCTTCATCAATGTAGAAACCTAAATATTTATATGAGTCTACAATGTTCAGCTTGTGTGACCCAATTTTAAACACATATTTGCTACGAGTAGTTAAAGATTTTCTAAAGTGAATTATTTCTGTTTTCGTTCTATTGATAAGATGATAATGATAAACAATTTATTACACCAATCATCAATATAGGAGAGCATCCGGTGCAAATTATCTTCAGATGGAGACAGTAGTGTCATCCGCGTACAAAAGAATACTTATCATTTCATTTCCACATCTTATCCCACAATTCAATGCTTTAATTTCCTTTGCCAAATCATTTATATAAATTGCAAATAATGTGGGAGACAAAGCATCACCCTGTTTTACCCCTGATGATGTTAGAAACCAGTTTGTATGGAATTCATTCAATCTTACCCATGCTATGGGCTTGTGATAAACAGACTTCAGTGCCATATAATAATTTCCATTTACCCCATACTCTAATAGCTTATATGCTAACAGATCCCTATTGATCATATCAAAAGCTTTGTGAAAGTCGATAAATCACAAATATGATGGCTTATTTTCACTTATTCTTTATATTTATATTCTTTATAATTGTAGACAATACAAAAATGTGATCTAGGCATGATCTTGATTTACGGAACCCATTTTGTTCTTCCACAAGGAGCTCTTCTTTCTCTAAATACAACATGAGCCTCTCATTAAGTATTGTAGAATACAGCTTATAATACAGCTAATCCCTATATAATTTAAAGGCACCCTTGGATTTTCATTTTGAGATTTGGGTATCAGATTAATAATTGATTTAAGCCACATAGATGGTATTTTGCCGGATTCAAAACATCCTTTAAATAAATCACACAAAATATCAAATAGTTGGTGATTTCGTTGGTGAATAGGTGATTTCAGTATTTCATTTGGGATATTTTCAACCCCTGTCACTTTTCCCAATTTAGCTTTATTAATAGCCATTTGAACTTCTTCTGTTGTAAGACTATTATTTAGATCCTTATTTATCCAATATTCCCCTTTTAAACACAAGAGAAAAGATCTTTAAAATCTTTCTCCCACCTATTGATTACATCAGACAGCCCAGTCACTAAACTACCATCATTCCCCAGCACTTCCATGGGTATTTTCCAACTACGCCTTGGCCCTAGTTTATTAATTTCTGACCAAAATCTCTTAGGCTCAAACGTTTGGATTCTCTTCAGGTTTAATACCAATCCTCTTTGATAACGTCTTTTATAGAATCTGTATCTTTTATCAAATCTATTCTGACTATTCTTAAAGGTTTCTAATAGTTTCTTCCTTTCTATATTATTATTTAAACACTTCAGAAACATATTTTCTGTTTTACACATAGATTGCCACAATTCTTTTAACTCTTTGTTCCAATAAGGTTTCGTATAGAATGGCTATTTTGTAACCTTATAGTTGTCTCCATCTTTAATATCAGACTCTATATCTTTAATCAATTTAATTTACAAAGGCTGACATACCAGTTATCTAGATTTTCTTGTTCTCTAAAACATAATTGTATATCATTCTTCATTTTCAAAAGGGTTGATTGCTATAAACTCGAGAATAAGAAGTTAACTGGTAAAGTCCTGCTAACTTTGCTTTTTGTGGATGAATTTTGTAAACTCTCCTGATAAGCTACATGACAATGAGCCTCAGTCTTTATAAGAAATTTTAACCACAGTAAAGAATGATCTGGGACTCTGCTTCTTTCTCCAATCAAATCCATACAATTTGCCATTTTAATTAATTGATTTGAAACTAAAACTTCAAAATAATCACATATTTGTAAGCAGTCATATGGTACAAGTATATAATCAACCACCGCTTTACCCTTGATAGATACCAATGTATAGTTATCACTTAGAGTACATATCCTCCCATTAACAATACATAACTTAGATTATATTAAGAATTCAATCATTGATTCTCCATGCTTATTTACAGAACCATCCAAGAAGGCTCTAAGGGGTATCACATCCACTTCTTTTAGGTAGTCATCAAAAGCACCTATCCTACTGTTGAAATCTCCACACACTAAAATTGCTTCAACTTCTGAATATAAATAAATCTGACTTAGAACATGATTAAAGAAAAAAGAGGCATCCTTTCCCCATACTAACGTTTCAGGTGGCAGGTAACAGGTAAAAACAACAAAACTATAACCTGATTTCAAATGCACAAATTTTAAACCTAGAATACCACCTGTTTGTCTACAACATCAATTTTGTATAATTCCACCAAGTTATTTTTAACAAAAAACCCAACCCCACCGGAGCCTTTAGGTGCTTTAACATGTTTTGTTCTATTATAACCAAACCATGTATAACCTTCCAAATGGATTACTTTGTCATCAAATAAATGCGTCTCATTCAGCGAAATAATATCCGGATTTAAAGTATTCAAAATAACACTTCTTAATTTACAGTTACCTACAGTCCATCCAACCTGGTTGGTCCATCCGTTAACGTTCCAATGTACTAAAGAAATGTAATCTTGAGCATGGTGGGTCCGAGAAACAGTTCATCTTCCAGTATCTGGCGTGCGTTGCTGTTGCTCCTCATCACGTTTCACAATGCGTCCATTCCCAGTTACAAAAAATCATTCCCCGATGGTATCACCTTCAAAATAGTACGAAAGTTTAAATCCAAAAGCCTCTCCGCGTGTGATTATGCCGATCTGATATACCTTGTTGTATCGATCATCATCCCTTAGCCGAGCCATTTCTTGTTTCACAGACTGTCCAGAGTCATTGCGCTGAGGCCTCACTGTCGGCACTGACTGCGCTCCCTGTCCAACAGCAGCTTCTCCTGTACTGCCCTGACTGACTGGCCTGACATTTGCCGGTACACTGTTTCTCAGTAGCAACACCAGGTTTTGGGCTGTGCTTAGAATGTCTGTTAATTGGACCTGAGTAATAAGAAAGACAATAACTAAATGCCAAATGTTATAGCCATTGTTACCTGCAAAACACATTAATCATAGCAGGGCTTGTCAACGCCGGGGTCTTGGTCCGCATTCAGACCAAAAAGCAAGCTCGTCCGAACCCATGCAGTCCATACCTCCTGCGGCTGGTCTCAAGCAACTGACTGCAGGCTAATAATGCCATATATCCCACTATAGTGGAATGCATGAATGTAGTCTACTGATGACCTTGAATGACTGGTTAATTAAACGTTATTTTATTACCCTCAATCGTTCAGGTCCTCTGGCCGTGAATAAAATGCAGATACTGGACCACTGAGTCAAAAGTTACTGTATTAGCACATTATGCTCATTAACATTACAATGACTTCCTGGTTGACATTAACTCATATATCTGGCTCAGTTGTTAACACTACTGATCTGGTCGACATTGCTAAACATACGATTACAGTGCAGTTTAGTTCTAACATCACTAACTATAACGCTACTTTCACACAGAGCACTTCGTCAATGCTAACGTCGTCTAGCACTAGAGTTAACAGTTAACAGCAAGTAAATATCGTTAGGTTGCAAGCTAAAGCAATAACGTCTAAGAGTTGCGGAAATGTATCTCATTATAAAGTGCTATCAAACTAGTAAAATCGTATAAAAAATGTTGAATAAACACGTTATTTACTTTACCTGTGATGCTGAGCCTAGGCTAGCAGCCTCAGGTCTGTTGTTAGCCATCTTTCGCCTTTGACGCATGCGCGTTAGATGGAATCTAGGTTCGATTACCTGTCCTGTGACGGCAGTGACGTCACTTCAACTGTCCTTTACTCGTACCCACAAACTTGAATTTGTGTTCACAGTGAAGAATTCGTAGTTGTAGAAATCAGAGTTGTGCTCATGAATGTTTACAGTCATAGCTTCTAGAGTCACACTCACATAAAAATACAAATGTAATTTTATTGACTCACGTGTATGAAAACGTAATTTTGCATGCCTAAGTTAATTTACGCACAAATGATTAAAATACGAATATGAATGCTTAAAGTTGTGCATACATCTTTTTGAAAGTGTTCTTACACCATAAGCCTGGAAGTAACGAATGCATGGACTAGTTTTTCAGCATCGTTTTGAGACAGGATGTTCCTAATTTTAGCAATGTTACGAAGGTGAAAAAAGGCTGTTCTAGAGGTTTGGTTTAGATGGGCATTGAAGGATATATCCTGATCAAAAATAACTCCTAGATTTCTGACAGTAGTGCTGGATGCCAGGGCAATACCATCCAGAGTAACTATATCTTCGGCTAATGAGGTTCGTAGGTGTTTCGGGCCCAGCACAATAACTTCGGTTTTGTTTGAGTTTAACATCAGGAAATTGTAGGCTATCCAGGATTTTATATCTTTAATGCATGCTTGAAGTCTAGCTAACTGACTGGTTTCGTCTGGCTTAATTGACAGATATAATTGGGTGTCATCCGCATAACAGTGAAAGTTAATTGAGTGTTTCCTAATAATATTGCCTAGAGGAACCATATATAAGGAGAATAGAATTGGTCCAAGCACTGAGCCTTGAGGAACGCCATGGTTAATTTTAGCGTAATTGGAGGGTTTATTGTTAACATTAACAAATTGCGATTGATCAGAGAAGTAGGACTTAAACCAACTTAGTGCGATTCCTTTAATGCCAACTAAATGTTCCAATCTCTGTAACAGGATGGAATGCAGCACTAAGATCTAATAAGACAAGTACGGAGACAAGTCCTTTGTCTGAAGCACTTAGAAGGTCGTTAGTAATTTTCACCAGTGCCGTCTCTGTGCTATGATGCTTTCTAAATCCTGACTGAAAGTCCTCAAATAAGCTATTGCTATGTAGAAAATCACATAACTGATTAGCGACTACTTTCTCAAGGATCTTGGAGAGAAAGGGAAGGTTAGATATAGGTCTATAGTTGGCTAAGACCTCAGGATCGAGGGTGGGTTTTTTCAGTAGAGGTTTTATCACAGCTACTTTAAATGACTGCGGTACATAACCTGTCAATAAAGACATATTTATCATATCTAGCAATGAAGTGTTAACCACGGGTAACGCTTCTTTAAGTAGCCTCGTTGGGATGGGGTCTAAGAGACAGGTAGATGGCTTTGCTGAAGAGACCTTTAGCATTAATTGTTGAGGGTTTATAGGATAAAAGCAGTCTAAGTAGATGTCAGGTCTATTCGTTCTTTCAAGATGTCTGTCAGTTAAAGGTGACCCGTTAGAGGTTGAGGGCAAGAGGTGATGAATAGTATCTCTAATTGTTATAATTTTATCGTTAAAGAAACTCATGAAGTCACTACTAAGAGCTATAGGAATAGATGGCTCAATAGAGCTGTGGCTATCTGTCAGTCTGGCTACAGTGCTGAAAAGAAACCTTGGGTTGTTCTTATTTTCTTCTATTAGTGATGAATAATAGTCTGATCTGGCCTTTCTTAGGGTCTTCCTATAGGTTTTCAGACTGTCTTGCCAATCTAAACGAGATTCTTCCAGTTTGGTGGAACGCCATTTACTTTCAAGTTTGCGCGAGATTTGCTTTAATTTACGAGTTTGGGAGTTATACCAAGGTGCTAGTTTCCTTTGCTTCATCGTCTTCTTTTTAAGGGGAGCAACAGAGTCTAAAGTAGTCTGTAGGCAGGCCGTAGCACCGTCTACGAAATTATCAATTTGAGAGGGACTAAAGTTTACATAAAGATCTTAGAAGTTATATTACGGCACGGTAATGAGTTTAGTGCTGTTGGAATATCTTCCTTAAATTTAGCTATAGCACTGTCAGATAGGCTTCTAGCGTAGAAGCTTTTATCTAATTTTGTGTAGTCGGTTAGTAAGAAGTCGAAAGTTATTAAGAAGTGGTCTGATAATAAAGGATTTTGCAGGAATACTATTACATCTTCAATTTTGATGCCATATGCCAGCACAAGGTCAAGGGTGTGGTTAAAACAGTGCGTGGCCTCATGCACACTCTGACTGAAACCAATTGAATCTAGTAGTGAGTTGAAAGCAGTACTAAGACTATTGCTGTCAACGTCCACATGGATATTAAAATCACCTACACTTTGTTGTGTTCACAGAGTGTTTCGCCTGCCTGTTATTGCAGGTTTAAAGATATTACTGTAACTAGTGGAGCTTTATATCGTACAGAGATATGTTTATGTATATTTTTCTGGGACACTGAAAGCATAAAACCAACACTGTGAATTAATGATTGTTAGTCATCAAAATTTATTTTTAACTGACAACACGGTCAAGGTAAACACATTGATTATAATTGATAAAAGTATTTTTAAAAGAATTGACTGTTATATTTGTATATATAATGGCCCTTTGTTACTTTTTCCATACAATGATTATAGCATGCTTAATCTGCTGAATTGATATAAGGGCAAATGTACAATTGTATTTTTACATTTTGAGTGAAAAAGGAGAAAAGGATATTTAAAAACTGTAGATAGATAACATTTTGATAGCAACATTGTGTAAATTTACATTTGTAACTCAGACACTACCTTGTGAAACTACAGTCAGACAATCATCATTATTGTTTGTCTTTAAGGGCTTTACAAATGACAGTCAAACATTTAATGTAATCTAAACAACTGTGAATTGCAAATTTAGAATAACTTAACAATTTTTAACAATTTTCTTAACACATGTGACATGTCTCTTGAATGACAGGACATTTTACAATAACCACACATTAGACATCTCTATGTTGCTATTATTTGATTGATCCACTGTATGTAATCATTATTACAGACGTCCATAAATTCAACTTGTGTTCCTTGGTTAGTGCAATAACCAGTGGAAATGACACCATAAATCTTGCCTTCGTACACCACTCCAGAACCAGAGTCACCCTGTGAGAGAGATGTAGATATTGTTCGAGACAGACTTTTACATTACTCATTCAAATACATGAAATTGAAAAGATGTACAGTTAGAAGCCATGCCAACTCACTGGACAAGCATCCACTCTAGCTCTTTTGCCACAGAATACGTGTTGATGGGCGTCAGAAAACCCGGGTTCACATTTGACAACCGTGGTGTCAACACATTGGAGAGTATCTGATCTTTGAAGTTCTAGATGAGAATAACAAAATTGTTTCTTTGGTACACAATAAAAAATATATTCTTATGCACGCTCACATGGTACACAGAAAAATTAACAGAACTCTGCTGTAACTCACCATTGGAATCTGATCTATTTATATTTATTTTTACATCTATAAAAGGCATCCAAATGTGTTTAAGGATCAAACAGCATCTTTAGGTTATTTATCTGATTTACTTAATTAGATTTCCTGATATTGTCAATTGTGCTCAGTTGAGAAGAAGTGAATTGGCAGGTTTATGTTTTATTAAGTATATACATAAAAATAATCAATAAGAAACACATTTTGAAGACAAAATTAAAGATTTTCACTGTAAATATGTCAGGTATGTTATCAAATATACAAGTAAAAAAGAACACAAACTGTTATAAACATACACAATTATTATTAATATAACAAAAAATAATCTCACTTTTTTCATTAGTATAGCTATGACCAGCCATATGAACGGTGTCACCTCTGAAATACAATAAAAAGATTAAAAAGAAACCTTTTTTTTTTTTTAAAAACAGCTTTATATCTTCTTTTTTGTTTTAAGTCACAAAAGTATTTAAAAAAAACAAACTACTTCCCCCACTAATGACTTTACAATTAAAGAAATATTGTACATGGTTTTCTAATTGTAGTATCTTCATGAGTTAAGCTTTCAGACTTATTAAGACAAGGTTAGAGTGGAAAGGTCATGACTCACAGAGGTGGATGAGTTCCACAGACAGGAAGTGGTACAGGTTGAATGTTAGCTGGTTTAGGTAGCTTCAGCAGCATGATGTCATGAACATTTCCTTGGGCATCTGTAAAGATCTCATGTCTTGCGATGGTTTGCTCTGATTGTTTGTTGATTTCTGGATGCACACCTAAATGTGCTGTTATTTTCCTACAAATAGGTAAAGGTTGAAAATGATCATCCCTCAATGAATGTAAATACATCATATTGAGATATTTTAGGTCAATAATTACAAAACATGAACATGAGTCATTTATCTTAATTTTGGGAATGCTATAGTTTTACATCAAACAATTACTGATCGCTGCTTCAGGAGTATCACGTTGAACCTAATGATTGAGAAATATATTGTTAATAGTTTGTCACTTTCTCACCCTCCCTTCTCCCAGCAGTGTCCTGCAGTCAGAATCCACTGGTTTTTTAACAGAGTACCGCCACAGTGGAACATTGGAAAATTACCACGAATTGTCAGTTCAACATGGTACAGACGCTCAGTTGGTTTACATGGTTGACCTCCAATGATTCTCTTCTGCAGATCCAGCCCTGTGCTCACTGTGACACCTGAAACAGAATGTCCTCCACCAGGTTACTGTACATTAGAGCAGTGGTTGTTGTAGAGAACTTATTCATTCTCTATA
>NC_050176.1:36375908-36445908 GCF_008315115.2 Sander lucioperca
TTCTTGTTTTTATTCCCTCTTCCGTAAATTTTTTGGCTCTCCGTAACTTCTGCTTACGTTGAGCTATTAAAACCATTCAACTTTTAAAATGTTCAGCTCTTTCAGCTAATGACGGGACTTCTTCAACTTTTTTTCTACTATTTATACTTTTTAAAATATTAAGCTTTTTAACACTGTTTTTTTTTAACATTGAAGTCAATGAGATCATGCTTCAAATCCTTCAAATTTTCTTCCGCTCCCAACATTTTCAGCCCCTCCATACTTTCACCTACAGTTCTAAATAAAGAACCTACTGTTCTCTCACACTGTCTCTCACTCATTAGCAGGTGTGGTGATTAATGATCAAATTTGTGATCTATATAGATGATAGTGTAGTGGTGTAGTAGTGTAGGACACATGACTTTGTTGTGGGAGATCCTGGTTCAAATCCCACTGGGTTACATCAGTCATTGTGTCCCTGATCAAGATGTCTTTTCACTTTTTCAACTATTCTCACTACTTCAACTTATTCTTATGGATTTAAGCTATTCAACCAGTTTAGCTTTAACAATTCAGCTATATATGTTTTATTTTGGCTCTCCTCTCTTTCTCTCCTCTCTTCTCTCCTTCTGTCCTTCTCTCTGTCCTCTCTTTTCTGTTGTTCAGCCCCATTCTTTTTACCTAATGTATTTCACATCTCATATCAGCTAGATTGATGCTTTTTCGTTCTATGCAGTGTCTGATAATAATACAAAGTATTTCTTCTTTCAGCCGTTTTAGGTAATTCATTTCAACTTTCATCTTTGAAAGTATTACAGTTCAGCTTCCAGCTTTTCTAACAATGTATTTTAGCTCTTCACTTGAGTAATGCAGTTTAGCTTCCAACTCTAACAATTTTCCTGATTTTTTTAGCAGTGTAGTGCATTTGAGCTTTAAGATTTTTCGTACTATTTGTTTCATATTTCTGCATTTGTGAGTGATTATCAGTTAGAAAATATACTCAGACCTCACAATGTTATACATCTTTTGTCATTATTCAACTTTTGAAGCCAACAGTTCAGTTTAGCATAAGCTTTTAACTTTTTAATGAAATTCATACGTATTAAAACGATTTCCACTTTTTCAACTATTCTCACTACTTCAACTTCTTCTCACTGATTTAAGCTATTCAACCAGTTTAGCTTTAGCAATTCAGCTATTCAGCATTCCCACGCATTTTCCGCAGGAAATGCATTTTCTAGTTTCTTTTATTATTGTGTTCAAAGAGGTTCTCAGCAGGAAACCGATGGAGTGCCTTCTCCAGGTAGGGAATGAGTCATTACCCCAAGTGAAGGAGTTTAAATACCTTGGGGTCTTGTTTCGCGAGTGAGGGGACAATGGAGCGGGAGATTGGTCGGAGAATCGGCGCAGCAGGTGCGGTATTACATTAAATTCATCGCACCGTTGGGACGAAAAGAGAGCTGAGCCAGAAGGCAAAGCCCTCAATCTACCGGTCAGTTTTCGTTCCTACCCTCATGAAGGCTGGGTCATGAGCAAATCAAATCTAATCAAATCAAATTTGATGTCATTCTTGGTTCTCTCAGTGCCAATCAGTCCTCGCCTCATTCTTCAGCATTTAAATGTAAACTGACCAGAACATATAATCTCAGGTGGAACAGAATAATTAGTGTTTCAGCTAATCAACTAAATTTTCACTCATTGATGTAGTGTTTTGTCTCTAGTTACTGTATGTGTAGAAATGTCCTGTTGAGAAAAGGTTTTGCAAAATTACAGCAGCAGATTTACATTAACAGTGCTACAGAAACATGTTGGACAAGTGAAATGAGGCCCCAACTACTGATGCCAATCTTACACAAAGAAATTTATTTCCCATTGACGCAGCTAATTAAATGGGAAAATAGTGACTTTACAAAGCATTCTGGTACAAAAAAATAAAGTACATACAATACCACATATGAATGACAATGACTACGTTTACATGCACATAATATTCCAGTTTTTGGCCTTTTTCCGAAAAAGACAATATCCCGACTAAGCTGTTTACATGGCTAATGAAAGTGAATATTCCACTAATATTCCCGTTTACATGTAGCCGTGCAAAATACGTTTTTTTCCAATTTTACCAGCGGCAGCAGACTTGTTGGACCATGGGAACACACAGCCTCCCTCTTTCATTCCTTCAACCAGCTTCTTGAAAAGGTCGGCTCATATCCAAAAACCTGTTGATATCCAAGTCTTTGATAATGTTTAAAAGTAGCTGTGTTTCTCCTTATCGCGTCTGCAGCCTTGCAAACTGTGGCTGGTTGGTTTGTGTACAGTAACCAAAGCAACGCACAGAGCTGACCATAAGCCAGTAAAATCCCAGATTGAGACGCATATTCTGAATGAGCTGTATACATAAATAATGCCTTTAAAACCAGAATAATAACGGAATATCCCACGTCTTAATCGGAAAATCCTATATTCAGAAAAAGGCCTTATTTGGAATATCCAACCGGAATATGCTGTTTACATGTGACATGTCCTAGTATCCTATCACTTTCACATCAGTTGAATATTTTCAACACATGCCACAGAAATATTAAGTCTTGATAGTCGTAGTAGTAGCTGCAACTGAATTCAGACTGAACAACAGTCTATTTTAGGCCTTAAAACCATCAAAGGCCTTTCCATTCTTAGCCAGTTAAGACTGGACCATAACACACTGGAATACATTTAAAGAATGAAGCCTGAGTGTACTATTGCAAATATAGCAGTATACAGATCATTATCAGCAGAGCAGTTGTGTATTATTAAGACATTAAATGTACATCTTTTCTGTTCAACTCTAATTTGACTCTAAAAAATCAGCTTTTTTTAACTCTATAAAATGTATCACTAAGTCAGTATGTCCACACACACACACACACACACACACACACACACACATATATATATTGATTATGAGGCACGTTTTCTTAAAAAATGCGATGGAATAAATTGCGGGAACTTGCAAAAACTGCGGTTTCATGGCTTCATCGAGGGGTTTGCAGCTTATCAATGATATTCACGTCGCGTAATTACGTCAATTCATAATGTTCCCATGGCAACAGGGGAAAATGGCTACTCTTGTGTGAAGTAAACGCAACGTTTTTCAACTTTCTGCTAAGATATATGTGACTTTTTTGCAACAAAAATGCAGGGATTATGAAATCATGCAAGCCCCGCATATTTTGCACGGAAATCGGCAATTTAAAAAAAAAATGCGGCCCCCAGACTTTGGCTGATTATGCATTGAATTATGCGATCGCATAATCATGTTTTTCTGGGGGGACTGATATTAGCAAATATAAATCCCCACTGCTTACTGGCCTATAGGTAAGGTAGTCACTAAGGCCACCCGCAGATACAGTTCATCCTAAAGATCCACTATGTCACATATGTTTAACATTAAAAGATGATTTATAAAATCATACCAACAATTATTAGGCTATTTTAAAAGCTTAGTATTCTACGGAAAAAAATTACGTATAAAGGTTTTAGGCTGCCCTACATGTTATTGTAGGCCCGGTTTAATATGCAACTTCATTTTATGCAATATATATAGTAGGGGGTCCCTGCTCCATCTCTCTTTCAGTTAAGGGGTCCTTGGCTTAAAAAAGCCTTTATACATACCTTTTTTGCATAGAATACTAAGTTATTAAAATAATAATTGCCATGGTTTTATAAATCATGTTTTAATGTTAAACATACATGTGGCACAGTGAATCCTTAGTATTATCTGTATCTGTGGATGGACTTCTATAGGCCAGTAAGCAGTGGGGATTTACACTGTCTTAAAGGATTATTAGGAACACCATACTAATACCATGTTTGACCCTATCCTATCAATATGGGCCAAAATTTCTAAAGAATGCTTCCAGCACCTTGTTGAATCAAAGAATTAAGGCAGTTCTGAAGGCGAAAGGGATCCCCCACACTTCATTCAGTTTAAAGTTCAGGAGATTGTCTTGACCTTCATTGCACTGAAGCAGCTGCCATGCGATTGGTTGATTAGATAATTGCATTAACGAGAAATTTAACAGGTGTTCCTAATAATCCTTTAGGTGAGTGTATATTTGCTAATAATATGTTGGCGTCATGTTAAGACTTTAATTTTAGGAAAAAACTTTCAAAAATTAACAATAAGTTAGAGGCCCTCCGGCACTGACTCTGAGGACCCCCTGTTGAAGATGCCTTGCGCTACACTGATGGAACATGCACTCACAAGCACGCTTACTCCAGATTTCCACTGAATGCAGAATGTCTGCGGACCGGCTCCGCTGCGGAACGGCTGTGTGCTCCGTCAATACCCACTAGGTCCGGATTTGTTGCAGCGCGGCTGCAGCCATGACTGACAGCTGTAGTCACGAGGACCCACAGTATCTCGCGAATTCACGTAGAATAGAACCACAAAACCAACAACAGTTTGTTTCCATCCAGAGAAGTAGAGGTGAAACAACTTTGTGCTGTGTTTTCAAGGTGTAGTGCAGGGAAATATGATCCGCCGTGAGCACGGTGTATTTTATTTTGAAAATTAACCAAGTGTTTATTTTGTTTCTGTGCTCGACTTCCTGTCCCGCACTATCTGCCGTGTGCTGAATTGCTGCAGAGCTCTCCGGCAAAAATAGAAGCTCCACCGCCGGAGCTGGGACGCAGTCGGAACGCAGTCTTTCTGCAGCCGTTCTGCAGTCAGTGGAAATACACACATTGACTTTAATGGAAACCTAATAACTCCGCCGCCGTTCCGCATCCAGTGGAAATTGGGGGTTAGGATGCACATAATTCTGTCTTCAAGTGAAGTTTTACCAAAAACACTCTAGGTACATCCCATGTCCGTTATTTCATAGCTCCTCGGTCCTCGACTGAACCGGAAGCAGTTCTGTCCATCCTCCGTTAAGGCCGTCTCAAAGCTCTTATTTCTATCCCGAGGACAGAGGAGGGATCATCGAGGAGATATAGCCAAGGAAACACGAGAGCAGCCTTTCTGCTTCCAGATGAGGAGTTGCTAATGCCGCCCCAAACAGCTGACGAATTCATGTGACGCTTCAGAGGAAAGGACGTCTCATCCCTCTAAAACACATTTGCTCGTTTCCACTCCGCTCCCATGATTTCCTCGGAAGGGAGGCAAGTGAAGGAGTCAGGGATGCAATTTAAGGGACATGAGATGCAGCTACTGTAAAAGGAATTTAACAAGCTTTCCATAAATATCCTGTTGGCCAACTTAGCTGTCAAATAATGACACCAAAATCAGTCATGTGACCCTTGTTGGCTCAGGTGCCTTTACTGACATTCAAACATACAGCATTTCATTGAGATTCAGAAGAAGTTGTAGCATCTGTACATCTTACGCCTCGTTCACACACGGACTAAAAACAGCAGGTTCCCTCTTTTCTCTCAGATGCTGGGCATGTCATTTACAAACTTCTACTATTGGACAGTTATTTTCTATTATAATATCATAGTATTTGCCATTATACTGGTGCAAGAGGAAGTAGTTAATTTGCACACTCTCTCTCTTATAAAAGTACTCCAAACATAGTAAAATGATATTCTAAAGAATCCACTAACCGTAACAAGCTGTTTTGTCTCCGTTTTGTTCAAAGTTCTTTTACCCAGTTGAGTTAGAATAGAAAATAACTATTTTGTGTTTAGTGGGGAAATCAAATGCTTGGCTGCATAAAGTTGAATGTTTCTCAACTCGGCCACTTTGTGCAATTTGAGTCTCGAGTCGCAGCATGATTTTGAGGTTCACCTCACAATGAATGGCAGCCTGTTGCCTCTCCGGTGTTTCAGTGCGCATGTGTGCACAGTTTAAGTGACATTTGACAAAGAAAATGGTCACATTTACTTGGAATATGACAAATAGAAAAATACCATTTTGATCAGGGACTACTTCCCCTCAGGAGGTCTACATGTCAAAAAAAATAAAATTTAAAAAAAAATATTTAAAACTTAAAAACACTGCAGTGACAGAATATGTGGTTGGTCTGACCACATCAGTGGGCTCCATCAGCTACATTAAGAATTTTTTTTATTTTATAGTCAGTGATGGTACAGCTTGCTAAACACTGCTAACAAGCAGAGCCTTGAGCCAGCTGTCTGACAGTCTACAAACATATTACATCTTCTAACAAGATGAACCAAAACATCAACTCCCCAGCAGCTCAGTGTGTACTTGTAAAGAGCATCACTGAGGGGGGGGAGGGGGTGGTGGTGGTGGGGGAGGAGGGGGGGGGAGGTCAGAGAAGGGGACAGAGTTTGGTGGCCAAAGAGGAGAGGAGAAAGATGGATTGAAGAAAGAGGGAGGAGGGGGGGGGTACAGAGGGAAGTTGGGTGGGGGGAAAATGTGATGAGGGGGAGGTGGGTAGGGGCAGGGAGGGGGGAGGTACATGGGAGGGACATGTGTGTGTCTGGGTGGTGGGAGCATGTGTCTGGGTGGAGCGGCTGCGTGGCTGAACTGTGGCTGTTTATTCCTCGGGTTCTGGTGCCTGAGTGGAGCTCCTGCATGTCTTGGTGGGAAACCCCTGGCATTACGCTGCTGTAGCAAGGTGTTCTGGGGAACGTGGGCAGGATTATCTGGATGAGGGGAGAAAAACGTAAAGAAAAGTAAGAAAAAAGATCACATACTACGGGAAAGTTAACTAGTTTCAAATTTAGACTTCTTTCAGATGGTAACAGTGTAGAACCATCCAAACAAGTCAGTAATTGAACTGAACACAGAATATACTTCCTGTTTACGTGTGCAAATACCTGTGTTGTTATTGTCCCTCTTCTTTCTGGAGTTCTTCCCTTTCCTCTTAGCTTCCTGTTCTTTCTCATCATCACTATAATCTAAAGCCTGGAGAGAAAAGAGAGAGAGGTTAAGAACAAGGGATGTTAAAAATTAACCATTTAACCGTTAACAGACAATAAGAATTTTGGCTGATTACCAAAAAAAAAGAATTAAAACAGTGTGTTGCATGTTAAAAAAAAGAAAAAAGGCTATGCAATCTATTTCATAACTGGTATGCTGTTTTTCGAAACAGAGCTTTGTCAAGGCAGTTTTATCTTCAGATAGCTTTTTACACAGATCGACCTGTGGCTGGGCCATCTTGAATGGAAAATCCTGTTCGCTATGAACGTGCACACGGATCACAAACACGGTCAGTCATTGAAGGAGAAATGATAGCGGGTTTGGGTAGCCGTCGTTCCCAGTAACGTACTCGTATGACAGAGAGCACGGACTCAAGCTTGTGACTAGCATCTAAGTCATGACCAGCAAGCACCTTCTTAGAGCTGCTGCCGTAACGTTACAGTATCTTCCTCGAATATACGCTGCAGAAGCTCCGGCTCCCTCAATTTGTGGCACCAGGTGCTGAACGGCTTCTCCTCCCTTTTCCTCTATCGATGCCCAGTGCCATCTGTTTTTAACTTTTTTCTCAACCAAAGCTGTATCTTCTTTGATAAACTTTGCCTCCATTTTTTAGCCGCGTTATACCGTTACCACGGATACCACATTTACCAAATGATACTCATGTTTCTTGGCAAAGAGCCGTCCTAGTTTCCCTCCGATTGGCTAGAACTCGGTCAGCCTAATACCATTGTTAGGTAGAACTACGATGTTTGGTTAAACCCAGCGCATCAGAAACAAATCCCATGTGGACTTTTTAATTTATTTATTTTTCTAAAATAGTCATAGGCCGGAAATCCGGCACCACTCCGGAGTACTTTAAGCCCTGCAGGCAGACACACAGCTGACAACCTCGCAGGTGGCTGAGGTGGACACTGACTCCGACGGCTGTGGACTTGTGTCGGTCGCACAAGTGGTTCCAGGAAAGTGGCTGCACGTGTCCACAACAATGCACAACATCGCGTCTGCGCGACTGCTACAAGTCCACAGCGGTCTACGGACACGGAGTGCATAAAGTTTGTCCGATTGTCCTGGACATGTACGGATGTACATGTGTTTCTGTGATGTTCAGCTACAGCTGTCACTTTCTTCAGATTTACTTGTTTTAATCCTAAAATGACTCTCAGTCTGTATGAACGCTGAAGAGTCGTAACATTATCTACTAAATCTTCTAGAACATTCCTGTCTGGGTGCTCACCTCCTCTGGTGGTTCTTGGTCGTTCTTCCACGATGCATCAGATCCCTTAAAACTGAAGGAAAACATGTTCACTTTAACACACAGTTAGGGTTGGTCAGAAACAAACTTCACTTAATCACATCAAAATTGACTACTGCTCAACCAACTAATAACTAATCATTATATTTGTCTAACTTTAATGTGTTCTATGCAACAACAACAAAAAATATATAACTATATGTGTGTGTACGTGCACTTACACTTTGAGCTGTTGTGTGAGGATGTATTTTGTGTACTCTTTGATGGCCGGTGTGTAATAAACAGTCAGTCCGTCCGTCAGCCCCTTGCTGCTTATCTCGTCCGCAGAGTTAAAACGTAAAACATACAGCGGACTGGACACTGGACCAAACACCTCAAACACCTAGAACACATAAATAGGACATTACTATGTAGAAACCAACAGGACGCAAACAACCCGATAACATAAAACACAAGTAGACAATGATACAGACCGCGCCTGCTGGTCCACCCACCTTGCCAACAGCCAGCCTATCAGATCTAAAGATGATGCTGTCATCAGTCAGAGGGGGCGTGTCTTTCAGAGACTGGATTATAACTGCAGGCAGCAAAAGTGTGGTTAAAGACACATTAAAAGCCTCTACTTATATCATCCTCTACCTAAGAAGAGTTGAGTTTTTCCAGTTCTTTAGGAATAAGAGTTGCAGTGTGACCTTAGCGTGAGTGTGTGTGTATATTTACCAAGTTGCTGTATAATACTGGAGATTGTTCCTACAGGCTGCAGTTCTGCGTCTTCTGGTAATGACACAGACACCTCCTCCACTGCCGGCAGCTCCTACACACAAACAGTGTGGATTAGAGATAGAAGATAGATTATAAAGACAGTAGCTGTGCAACCAGTAACCAGTAACATAGCTCAAACACAGCGTTTGAGCTATGAGCGTGATTTGACTGCTCACGCTAAGATGGCGCCCGAATGTAAACACGAACGCAACTGTCTTCACAATCTATCTTTTTAATAAACTGTCTGTACACTTACAAAGTTCTCAATGCTTTGGTTTGCATGTAGGGACCCTCATTATGCTGCTGTGTAAGTGTGGTGCTATTTTGAGCCTTGTTAGTGGTATAAAATAGTGATTTACCAAGTGCTCCGAAAGCTAGCGTTAGCAGCTAATCACTGGTTTGCGGTAGCTTGTTTAAAGCTAGAGATGCATTTGATTAGCATGAAAACATGTCCCAGAGAACGTTTGACTCGGTACAAATATGTTATTAACCCCTAGGTTCATTTTACGCCGGAATTGTCCTTTAAATAATGAATATCTGCCGATACCAAGTCCCTGTCCAACACTTACGAAACTAAGTATACACAGTTACTGAAATACTCCAAGTCTTACATTTAACTTACTGCAGCAACTTAGTCTTTTCTTTCAACACCAAAACAGTTCTCTTTAGGATCACAGCAAACCCCTAACCAAAAACTAGACAGTTTCAACTTATGTTTCAACTTTTATCTCGGCTTCAGGGAATAACAGCCTGTAAGCGCGGTGGTTTCCTGGTGGAATCACAGAAGTGTGGAGTATTGGAGTCATCGGCTTCTGTAAAACGGATGACTAAGAAATACAGACTTTTTTCCTCCAAGGGCTGGCAAGCTACGAGACTTTGCACAGACTAGAGGTCGACCGATGTGGGTTTTCTCTGGCCGATGCCGATCTTTAGAAATCAGGGTCAGCCGATGGCCGATAAATGCTGCCGATTTATTTTGGCCGATATGTGCTTGTTTTTAAACCTCTATTTGAAAGATAAAATGTAACACTAATATACACAGAATTTCTCAACAAAAACATTTATTGAACACTTCACCAATCTACACTTGTATACTTCAATTAAAAATGTATAATGTAAAAACATACTGTATATTGTATAAATAATGTATGAAAAATATATATATTATATTATTAAATAAACGAAACAGGTAAGAAGAAAATAAACTTTGTCAAATAAACCATCCATCCATCCATCCATCCATCCATCTTCGTCCGCTTATCCGGTCTCGGGTCGCGGGGGTAGCAGCTCCAGCAGGGGACCCCAAACTTCTCTTTCCCGAGCCACATTAACCAGCTCCGACTGGGGGATCCCGAGGAGTTCCCAGGCCAGGTTGGAGATATAATCCCTCCACCTAGTCCTGGGTCTTCCCCGAGGCCTCCTCCAAGCTGGACGTGCCTGGAACACCTCCCTAGGGAGGCGCCCAGGGGGCATCCTTACCAGATGCCCGAACCACCTCAACTGGCTCCTTTCGACGCAAAGGAGCAGCGGCTCTACTCCGAGCTCCTCACGGATGACTGAGCTTCTCACCCTATCTCTAAGGGAGACACCAGCCACCCTCCTGAGGAAACTTCGGGGGCTTGTACCCTGGATCTCGTTCTTTCGGTCATGTCAAATAAACTTTTCAATTAAAAAATAAAGTTTAGTGCACTTAGCAGCAATTATTAAACTTCTGAGAATACAAATATGCAAGCTTCACAGAAAGTGACATGTTATTAATCTCAACACTATTTCCTCCTAACTCCTGTTGAATCACATAAGACTAGGGCTATCTAAAGTCAATTCTTGTTCACCTTGTTTGTTAGATCATTGTTCATTTGTTGAAGTGTTTTATCTGTGTTTTGGGGATCCTACTGTTACATGTCCTGTTGCACTCATTAGGATCTTATCTGAGCAGATTTCTGTCATTCAAACAACTCTTAGTTGTAATTTAAAACTGGTCCAGCCAATTTAATAAAATTAAGGGTTTTATTCGTGCTCGAGTCCATAGATGCAGTTAATGGATACAGGCAGCAGTTAGCGGTTAGCTCCAGTTAGCTCCGTTATAGGAGTTGAGATGAGACTGCTACGGACAGGGGTAACAACCATACTCTGATAAATGACATTCGGGGAGCTTCCACAGCGGTGTGGCCGCGGTGTTTTGTACGGTTTTATGAGTACAGTTAATCCCAAGGCAAGAACACCAGCAATATGCTACTACTAACAGTAGCGACTGTGCGAGACACGGCGCAAGACTTCACAAGGGGAGGGGCTGGAGGCAGCTGGTCTGGGTGCGCTGTAAAAAATGTCACCTATTCATATTTTTAACACTAGGCTGCCTGCAGATGCGCCTGCATATTAATTGGCTTGATATACTGGGATATTGGCCGATGCCGATTATGTAAAAAAATGCCAAAAATCGGCCGACTGATTAATCGGTCGACCTCTAGTACAGAGTCTGTAGTCTTTTACACAAACACTCAAGGAATGCTGCAAACATTTGACAGCCAGTACGAATTGCCTGGGAGAACATACGTGTCACAAACGGCAATTCCACAACTGTACAACAGCGTGAAAGACGACATACTAAAGGAGATCAAAGACATACTGTGGATATTTAAAATGTCTTCCAGTTCGAGTATTAAATATTCTTTAGAAATAAAAGTTTATTGATCTTTGAAAAGGTGTACCTGCCTTATTATGCCATTATCATTATATTAGATGAAAATGGTCTCGGAACAACAATATTATCGTTTATCGCAATAATTTCTTGGACAATTTATCGTCCAGCAAAATTTGTTATCGTGACAGGCCCAACTAATAGTAATTTAAAGATGTGGTAGCATTGGATCTGGACGGGAAGGATAACTCTGGGAGTTGGAAGGGGTGTGTCGTGATTCTGCCTTCTCACTCCGCGACACTTTCGTGGAGCTGAGTGTCGCGATTTTGGTTTCATATCGCACATCGTTACAGCCCTAATGGTCATATATTGTGTGCAAAGTTGATACTGCAGGTTAGTAAATGCTCTGTTTGTTGGTTCACTTCCTATATTTGGGTCGGATTGCGTTCTCACCTGAAGTGAACCGAACTCTAGAGCACATGGAAGCTACAGCTGATTATGATGGACATGCTCTGTTGCAGAGGTGCTGATGCTGCCTCCATGCCCATGTATTTCAGCAATCTCTGCACTCGGTGAAACATGAGAGCAGAGGATATTAAAGATCATGAAATTTTAGCAGCGGCACACTGCTGGAGAATGATTAAAGGGGAAACACTGGGTTCCGTGTTGGTTTCGCTTTGTTACAGCGTGATCAAAACAAATGTTTTACCTAGTTGTAATATGGAGGAACACCATCTGAATGTGGATGATGCAGCTTGGTGTTTCGGGTCTTTGATCATAAGACACCCTCACCTGGGTGACCCAACCGGGCATTATTAGTCCCTGGCCTGTGTCCGAGCGCCACGCTACACCATGGATCACCCCTCTTAATCAAACATTTAAAATAACAGCTGAAGTCTTCGAACATACAATAAGTGACTGACCTCGAGCAGGACTTCATCCCTGGTTTTGATCGGTGCCGGTTGGCTGAAACCCTCATCATCATCCTCCTCAAAAACGGGGGCAGAGGGAGAAGAGGAGGATGAGGACGAAGAGGAGGAGGAGGAAGAGCTGTCACTGGGGACAGGGAAGAGCATCAGAGTCGGTTATTTGTTTCTATTCCTGTACTTTAACCAGCATGTTTAGTTGTAATACATCAAAAATAAGCCTTGTGTCAAACTGTGTGTGTGTGTGTGTGTTAGGGCTGGCCGATACGGACCAAGGTCTTAGGTCACGTTTCTCACCTACGTCTCACTCCCTCTTCCTCTCCTTGCAGTTCTCCTACTCATGGAAATGTTCATTTCAATTCCATGGGTACGACAACATGGGGGGGGGGGTACATCAGTGTTAGTGTAGTACACACTACACTAAATATCAAATTTAAATATATAATTAATACATCTCTGTAGTGCAGACTCTGTACTACACACTACACCAAATATTAAATTTAAATAATAAATAAATAACCAGCTTTTCAAAATAACAGTTGCAATGTGCAATTTTAAGCTCATTAAACTATTTTCAAACAATTTTACTGGCATTGCTCCCGTTATCCTCCGTGACACGCTCTCTTCCACTTTGCCCGACAACTCTTCTCCAAAACAAACAGCTCTGAGATAACAGAGCTCAGCCCATAGCTTCACACACTCCAGCAGATAGTATGCGTGAAATAAAAACAGGACACGTCATTTCACTGTATGTAACTACGCTAACTAACCGTGTATTGTGAACCACGTGTAGTGATAAAAAAAAATGGACAACAGCTGTGTCTCAAAGACCGGGCAACAGCCGGGACATTGAGAATCCATGCTCGAGAGGTGATGATAGTTCCAGTCACTTCGTCATGTATTCACTTCACTGAAACAAGAGAAGAAAGCCTCACTGATGTGAAGAATAGGACAGAAACATATATAAATGCTCTCTGCCCACCGTATGCCAACACTCTGGTAAGTCCACTGACTCACCCCGTCTCTGCCCGGGCATGCCCCAGCTGGCCGCATATTTGTTGACAAATTCCGACGCACATGCGACAGTGAAATGCTGATTGTTCTCACAGACAAACACGCGCGATATCAACTGGCTAGTTATCCTCCAGACAGCGACGGACCACGTCTCTTTTTCTTTCTCTCATTTCGGCCGTGTGGCGTGCTTGCCCGCTCGCGGTGTGAAGAACGTCCACGCTATTGTCCGAGATGCACTTGACGGCCTTTTGTGCAGCGGATTATTTTTTTTTTTTTGATGACCTAGTTAAGGCGGTAGGGTTCCCCTGCTTAGGCGGCCGCCCAAGCTGCAAAGTGCTGCGGGAAACCCTGAATATATATATTTTGCCGTGGCGGCCCGCCAAAACAGAACGTTAGCAGTGGAAACACTGAGGAGAACTTGTGAGCGAGAGGGGCCGGGTTTGAGCACAGACGGATCAAACTGTATCAACAGAAACAGCACAGACGCCCCGATCATTTTTTTGCTGCCGATAGTCGATGAGCCATTTAAAATGAGCGAAATCACCCGATCAGGGTATTTTGGGCGGCCGATCAATTGGGCATCCCCTAATAAATCATCCTATATCTCCTTTGAAAATAATGTGTATCAATATACTTTACCATGCATAGGTTTGACCTTGGCGCCACACCCAGGAAGATTGAGACCCGCCCAGGTAGATAAAATCTGAGTAAAACATTTTTTCTGTCCAATCAACGATGTATTTTATAGTACATACAGAAAAGTGGTCTCCAGTCCCTCCCCCTCGTAAAGTCGTGCGTGCATTACAGTGTAAACAATTAACTTCAGGCTCAGAGCCTAACATTAGTAGTAGCGCGCGCACACACACACACACACACACACACACACACACACACACACACAAATAGCTCCTCCGTGCAGATTCATTAATGCCATTGATTATTCTACACACTCCAATACAGTAATGTAGGTGGCGGTATGAGCGTTAAACTTGGTTTGCAAATTAACACACAGAAGAAGAAGTTGCTTTTCCCCACATCGATCTTTTTCCCCACAGAGAAGACGGCTGGAGTCCATCCGGAGTTTAATGGTTAGTATTATGAATTTATTAAAAGTATTTATTCAGGGTTTTTCCTGCATAGAATTTGGCACCAATTTGAATGACAAATCTGCTCAAGGTACGTTAGCGTGATAAGTTGATGCTTTCTCTGCGGAGTGCAGCCTGATTTGCTCTCGCAAGTCACATGACCAAATCGCAGCGTTTGCGATTAGGAAATCGCGTTTTAACATATCGCGATATTATTGCGAATGCAATTAATCGTTCAGCCCTAGACTGTGGGCAGATTTTTTGTGATTTATAAGCAACCTGTTTCTTTCAGATTGTCACGTTACTGAGAATACAGCTATTAGAAGGTACTAAATGAAGTCGAAGCTAACTCTGACAGCTAACATAAACTTTAGCTGTCTTCATGAAGCTCCCAGCTAAGCTCCTACAACTCGCGACGCAGTTAGGAAACCAGAACGAGCTAACTATTGATAACATAAGCATTTGGGCTCGGTGGATGTCGATTTTAAAGTCATGTTAAAACTATTTTGCATCCTTCTTCCGATTTCCAGCCGCAGCCTGTCACTCCCCCCTTGTACTAATGTTATAGCTCCGTGATCTTAAGACCTCACAATGCCTTGTGTTTCTCACTCCCGCTTACTTATTGTTCATCAGACGTGACATAGCAAAAGCATTTCATTTTCACATGCGGGTAGGCCAAGGCGAGAAGAGGGAGATTAGCTAACGTTAGTCAACATATTTATTAAAAAAAAAAAAAAAAAAAAAAATCACATTCAAATAATAATTTCAGCATTCGAATAGTATTGATTTTTATACTATTCGAATTATATTCGACTTTAGGAATTCGTTCCAACAGCCCTAGTGTGTGTGTGTGTGTGTGTGTGTGTGTGTGTACCTGTACCTGTCTGAATCCCCTGACTCATCGTCGTCACAGTCCTCTGTCTTAGACACACTGTGTAAAGGAAGCGTTGCTGCTGGCAAGTCTGTGTGTACATCTCCTGTTTCCTCTAGTTGTGTTTCTGTATTTGATGATGTGTCTGCATTGGCAGGGGTTACGATGAGATTTTCTAGTTGCGTTGTCATGGTAACCTCCATCTCCTCTTCCCCCTCCTTGTGCGCTGGTAACACGTGGCCATTCTCCGCTGATAATTTTTCCTCCATCTGAAATGTACACATTTTAAATCTTTGAAAGCTGGTCTTCAGATAAGACATGAAAAAAAAAAAAAGATCCACAGATCATTTTACCTTTATTAACCCTGCCAGAGGCACTAGTGCTGTGGATTATATTCAAACTTACAAAGCTTTATCTAATGCTGCATTCATGCAGGCGCCGGCACTAATGACTTCTCAACTCACTTGCATTCACGTACCCGTGAATGCCCCCTCAAGTCGGAAAAAGTCGGCGAAGATTTCCAAATAATTCTATCTGCTGGAGCACAGTACTTCAGGACACACCAACTACAAAAAACACCCTTACAACAGTTGTAGTTTAGTTAGGTTCAGCTGCCAGAACGACTTGGTTACAGGCGTGTCATGTAATGAAGTGGGTGTGTCTTGAATTTGTATTTTGTTTGTTTTTATGAATTGTCTTCTGTGTCGATGCTAGGGTTGTGACTATAACCGCATCACCGCAATACCAGCAGTGACGTGACACTTCACACTCACCGCATCTTTCCTCTGCAACTGACTAGCTAGCATTGCTTACCTAGGTACTGGGCATGTGCAACTTCCAACAAAGATGGAACACTCTGTAACTAAAACAGAGAGCTCAACACACAGGGTGAAACGAGGAGCTGCAGCAATGTGCAGTACAACAAAAAGTGTTTTTTTGAAAATTAAACACATAAACCTATTCTGGTACAACCTCTAAAATACAATTATGAACCTGCAAATGAGCACAATATGAGCACTTTAAGTTGTTCGTCTCTTGAGCTTTGCACAAGCTTTGACAGTCTATTAAAGCTATAGTACGTAGTTTCTTTTGCCACCATGAGGACAAGTAATGACAACAGACCGTAGCTCCCAAGACGGCGGCCGCCTGTATACGAGAACGTGACTGTCTTTATAATCTTATCTTTTTAATAAACTGTCTGTACACTTACAACGTTCTCAATGCTTCAGTTAACATTTAGGGACCCTCATTATGCTACCGTTGAAGTGTGGTGATATTTTGAGCCTTTTTAGTGGTATAAATAGCCCTGTGCCCCGAATACTAACGTTGTAAGCTAATCAGCAGTCCGCGCTAGCTTGTTTCAAGCTAAAAACACATGTCCCAGAGAGCGATCGAGTGGGTACACATCTGTTATTAACCCCTAGGTTCGTTTTGAGCCGGAATTGTCCTTTAAGAACTATATATAACAGGGAATAAGTTATAAAACAGGGAATAAGTTATAATTATAGAGGCCTGCCAGAGTGAGAGCAGGAGGAGAGAGAGAGAGAGAGATAATATCCACGGCTCCGTGGTGAATCTAACGTTACGGATCGGTCAGATCTTACAAATTATTAATCTGATTAATAGCGGTTGGGTGAAATAATACACAATCAACGAGGAAAATATTATTAGCCTTCTCTAAAAGGTGAACATAGCAGAGCTGCTGTCGGACAGACAGCTTCATTTGTAAGATCGTCTGAGAGACGCTCAAGAAACAGCAATTTAACTTCATTAGGATTATTTCAGAATCTAAAAAGGTCTAGTTCTGTTTACTCTCTCCGGTTTATAACTACAGTTAGTTTTGCAGCTTAAATATCCGATGATATCAGCTGCAGTGGCATTTCTGCGTGCATGGAAACTTTTACAAACAGCATCTCTAATCATTAAAGTAAATTGTTATAGAAAACACATACATTAATACAATACATCATTTTAAAAGCAACAGAGCCTGCAGGGACAGCCGAGGGCCAGTTAAACGTCCATGCGGCTCTCTAAATCGGAGAAAATAATTAATTCAGGTGGGTGGAAGGTGGAAGACGTTAAGCTTATTCGGATAAAGAGCTGATCCACGCAGATAGAGTGCGTTTGTGTATATGCCTAGCCTTTATATTTGTATAGTTCTTTTCATACAAACATTTGTAGTGTTTTACACTAAATATATAGCCATACTGCATATGTAGGCCATAGGCTATTATAAATATATAGGGGGGTGTGTGTGTTAAATACAACAAATAAAAATGTACGACCCCAGTACATTCTCATCCACGTTGTGAATTGAATTCAAAGTAAATATATAGAAGTTGTAATGAACACTTCTGCTCCTCTGACAGAGATCATAAAATGCTGCATTTGACAAAACGACAGACAGCTGATGCAGTCCGTCATATTTAACTGACGTCGCTTTTAATGACGGCTCGGAGGCAGAGATGTCTCGTGTTTGTTAAATGGCTGTTGCCTCGACTCCTCTCTCCTGTGGGCGGGACTAATACGCGAGGAGAGGAATCGGGGATGCACACTCTGGGAAATGGGAAAGGCCCACCGAAGTCAGATGAAAAGTTCCCAACTCCGGAAATTGGACCAGGAGCACGTGAATGCAGCATTAAATTTACGTGATGATGACCATAAATGAAGCAGGATAATCGAAGGGTGCTCAGTTTTTATTTAGCTAAGGGCCCATTCAATGTAATAGTAACTTACACTGTCCACTTTGAATACTTTACTTGCTGTTAATGCAGTGTAAAATAAACGTTTAGCTAAAGTCATATGAAAAGTTACGTTAAGTTACCCCTTAACACGAAGGTATAGCTAGGTAGACTAACTGTTTTCCCCATTTATTTTCAAACTAACGTTTCTCAGCATTGGAATTAATGTATGTTGCAAAACCACATCACAAATAAGTTGACAGAGAAAATATAACGTTATAGTTCGGACAAACTAAAACAAAAGAAAAGAGTTACGTTAGCTAACTTTATTTAACGTTATATCCACGCTAGCACGGTCGGCTAACGAGCTAACCAGGGCTAACAGCATTGAATTTAGGTTACGAACCGGACTAAACAGCCGCGAGCCAACATGACCACAGAGACTCCTTTCCAGCGAATTCCATAAACAACATGTCAGCAAAGTAACGTAAATACGTTTGTTAAAAGTAATACCTGTTTGTTGGTGAGGCTACTGTGCAGTAGAGAACCTCATGGAACTCCTGGCCAGTTTAATCTCCACCAAAATGAACCAAACTACTTCCGTTATCAACCTCCAAAATGAAAGCTTCATAGAAGATTTGGTTTAAAATCCCTTCTAAACTAGAACAAACTACAATGAAAACATACAATACAATGAGACATTATGGCAAGGGCAATTTTATTTTATTCAAGGTTGGCCTTTTGATAGCCTACCATTATTAAACGCCTGTAGTAGGTGTAACATTAGGCAGTCATTTGCCAGTAACAAAATATGCGTCTTGGTTTTATTATACATCACATTGTAAAGCCTATACAGTGTTTAATTATATATGGAAACAAGTATAGTTGACACCTACATTAATTACATTAACGTGCCAAATTAGTTTTACATTTTATTCTGAAAGCAAAAGATAAATTCCGGTGATAATCGTTTTTCTTTGTGAGCTTGACCCTTTTCCATCCCCAGGCATGGATGTATTAAGAGAACGTCCCCAGGTCCAAAACTGTCTATGGTCCGCACGTGGGGTTGTGTTTTTCCGGGTGTGTGCACGGCTGTTACGCAACCATTTACATACATTAGAGACACACACGCGCACACACGCACACACACACACACACACACACACACACACACACACACACACACACACACACACACACACACACACACACACACAGGTTTATATGTTTAAATGTGATAACTGCATGGATGTGTTGGACGAAATATTCAAATCTACTTAAATAAAACTAGTAACACCACAATTTGAAAATACTCAATTACAAGTAAAAGTCCTGCATTCAAACAATATTAATCATGGAAACACCCGGTTTTTGCTGTTTTGGTTATCTTGTTAATGTAGCCCATGTACTGTATGGATGCTCTATATTGTGTCGTATTTCATTAACAGCAGATACTGTATACGGATGTGTCCAATGTCAATGTCAAATTAATTTATTTAGCACATTAAAACAACTTTGGTTGACCAATGTGCTGAACAAGGTAAAATATCAAATACAGAATTATCATGTAAAAGACATTTTTACAAATAACATGAAACAACAAAACACATTAAAAGACATTTGATGCCCACCAGACTCAGCTAGGACCAAAGGCCAGAGTAAAAAGGTGTGTCTTTAGCAGGGACTTAAAGGTGCCCTGCCACACGTATTTCATTACTTTGTGGTAATGTCTGAAGTTCTACCATGGACTCTGTAACATGTTTTGTGGAAAAAATGCCATGGTTATGTTACCAGCCTCAGACCTAGGGGAATCTGGGCAGGTACAAAGCCACAGGCTGGATAGCCCATGTGGGTTGGAAGAGGGGAGGTGGAGATAGTTACCAACAAACTAAGTGATCAATCTGTATTCATATTGTGGAGCAATTCGCTCTTGAAATACAATAAACAGACAGGATTTATAGTCCCTCCCTGTTTAGTAAACCAGCCGAATTACTGTGGGATTTATCAAACTGAATAAATCCCGCCCGCACAAAACTGCTTTGCTAACTCAATCGTGTTGTAAGTAAGACATCTGCTGAAAAAGTTATTGTATTCATTAGCATGATTATCATACTGTTTAGTTCAAAAACATCCAAAACACCAAAATACGAAGACATAGGGACCAGACGCGAGCTTTCATTTTGAAAAGTCGAAGCTTGGGACGGCACCAGCTGGGAGGGCATGAGACGGGAGCATAGACTGTATATATATATATTAGGGCTGGACGATAAATCATAATCACGATTAATCGAACAAGTTACCTCGATTACGATTATTGAATGAATATTTTTTTTAAAAAATCTTTTCTTATACTGTAAATATGTTCACGGTTATTTTTTCTAATGAAAGAGTGCATAATCCTATCTTTGTGATTCTAAAATAAGGAAACAACACACAGATAGCAATTAATGCTTATTTATTAAATATTTCAAACAACTGAACTGAAATCTACAACAGTAGATTTTACAATGAAATAAAAACGTCTTATAAAAAAGTTATTTAAGTTTTAATGTAAAAAAAAAGTTTCCTAAAAATGTAGAAAATAAATAATAAATGTCCATCATAAGATCAGGGAACCTTAACTGTCTTTTCGGAGTTAAACTCCACAAGCGTGCCCGCAGGCTTGAAAACCTCGCTGACCGGGCCGTCACACACACACACACACACACACACGTCCACAGCACAGCAGGCAGAGGTCTGTTCTGAGTATAATAAAGCCCCGTCTGTGTTGAGCAAAACATTACGTGAATTACTACGAGAATGGACGTGCATTTAATATAGGAAAAGTGCACAAGTATTAGCATCATTTGTTGTTGTTGTATGTGACGCTAAAGTCTAGTGACGATGCTATAAAGACCGTTGCCGTGCTTGCATCGCTCCTTTACCCCTCCTACCAGTCCCTATGGCCACTTGGCCAGTGGGAATGCAAACGGGAAAAAAGATTTTGGGGGAGAGTAGTTCTTAGAACTGCTTAGAAGTGTACTTTTCCTCTAAAAAGTACAAGTACTATCCGATCGGAAAGCACCTATGGTCGCAGACTGGACGGGGCGGAGTCACGTGACTACACACGCGGCGGCCGTAATATGTTTTAAGGGGAAAGTACATTAACACACAGTGGGCGGCCGCGGAAATATTAATAGGATTAAAAGACCGAAATAACCGACTTGGTAAAATTACGTCGGATATAGGCTCTGAATTTCGGTTACGATTATTTTTCGATTAGTCATCCAGCCCTAATATATATATATTCATTTAATATACAGTCTATGGCTCTCTCCCCATGGGGTCGAAAATCAAGCTATTCCACTTAGCTGCTCCCTCTAGAAGCCTGGAGAACTTCCGTTGTGTAATCTGGATGCAGTGTTTTTTTGTTGCATTTGTTTTCGGGGTTTGTGTGCTTTTCTTTTTGCATCGTTTTTTATTTGCAGTGCGTTTATGTATTTGGTTGTGTTGTGTGCATTTGCAGCGCGTTTGCTAAATGCTGCGCATGTGTTGTCAAATTAATGAAGATGTTTTCTTAATTTGCTTGTGTTTTGTCTATTTGCATGTGTTTTCTTAAGTTGCTGGGCGTTTGCCTCTGTCGGCCACCGTAGAGCACAGCCCCCAAACCTTCATTGGATGCATCAGTGTGTAGGATGAATGGCAAATCAATGTCGGGGTAGGCCAAGATGGGGGGTAGGCTCATGTCTTTTTTCCTCACACAGACCACAGGAGAAGAGTATGATGAGGTGGATTTTCCTGATCCAACCACGGCCAAACAAGTTCTGAACATAGTCTTTTACCTCTTGATACAAGGGCTTTGGGATGGAATTGTAAGACTTTTGGACTGGTGTTTCATCTGTAAGGTTGACTCTAAGTTGGAGGTCAGGAATACAACCAATGTCAGCATTGTCTTTGGCAAACACATCAGACTGCTCAAACAACATTTCCTTAACTAGCCTCTGTTCATCCTCAGCTAGATGTGCTATGTCAACAGGAGGGTGCCACTTCTCTTTAGCTTTAGACCTGGTCTGTCTGTCTTGCTCTTTGTTCAGGTAAGTCGTTGGATCTGTACTTAACTGAGCTGAGAAGGTTTGGACAACGTCATGCGGCATGTGCTCCAGACTCGGGACAGGTTTCATGTCAGCCACTTCCTCAAGAGTGCCGAGAGTGATTCTTTGGGTCAAATAAATGGCATGTCGGGTTGCATTTTGGATGAAAATTTTAATGCATTTTGAGAGCCCACAAGGAATGTCAACTAATGCAGGGAACAGTTCTAGACCCTCAGGGCAGGTGTTTTCTATAAGAAGCTGGAACAGCATGGTACGGTTCCCTGGCAACCCCCTAACTGACCTGACTTCATAGACTCTACCAGCAGGGATAGTGACACCTTTCTTGCCTGTGTGTACAGTACACAGGGCTGTTTCGTCAGTGGTGGTTATCTGGAGGGCAGATACCAAAGCCTCAACTGTGTTCTCGGGGACACTTAAAGCATCAGTCAGGATAGTAGTCACATTCACAGTGTTGTCATGCTCTTTGATGATCTCAGCTATGACATTACTAACAGGGGACAGTGACAAGTCTGACTGATCAGTAGGGGCACTCCAATTGTCACCGATCCATGGCGCTCACTACAAATCTGCAGGTCAACCTCTGCCCATCCATCAAGGGGAACCTGTGTACCATTTGCTGACATGGGGTAATGCTCTATCTATCCAGGTTTTGCTGACCATCGTTACCTGAGCCCCTGAGTCTAAAAGCATTTCAATTGGCACACCATTGATGTTGCAAGAGACGGTACAACGTTTCCCTATGAGCTGGGCGATGCGGTTTTTTTGGATCTACTTGGAATGGTATGAGTGGCAGCTTGGCGGCCAGACTGTACACGTTCTGCAGACCTGTCAACAAGTGTCATGTGTCTGGTCAGTGAGGACACTTGGGCAGTCAGCTCTCTGATAGCGTCACAGTTAGCCTGTAACTCAGCGTCAACTTGACTCGGTTTTATCGCGTCAGTCTGTCCGTCATGGTCATATTGGGCAATGCTTATAGTCACAGGTCTAGACTTAGCTACAGTACCCAGGCGTTTTAACCTCCCCTCTTCCTCAGTCATGGACTTGGTCATCTTTTCTAACAGAAAGTCATCGTTAACCTGCATGTCAGAAAGAAAAGGTTTGATGTCATGTCTCACATAAATGTTTCTCTCATTTAGACCTTGGCAGAGTGTGTGTAGAAAAGTACCCTGTACAAGCCTTCTGTCATAGCTAAACTCTACACCAGGTTGCTGTGACTCAAAAATAACTCTCTGCTTTAACCCCATAAGTCTGTAGAGAAACTGCTGTGGACTCTCCCTGTCATGCTGTCTAGCATTACTGAGCTCTTGAAAGAGCTTGGTTACACTTTTATTCCTGATGTGAGAGCGGAGAAACTTTTTTAACCCATTCACTGTTAGATCATCATGGTTAGTGAGCATTTCCCTGAATTTACCTGGCTTAGTGATCTTAAGTACAGCTCTAATAATTTCAGCCTCGCTAAACTCCTCTTGTAAAGCAGCGTCATTAAAGGAAATGTCAGAACCCGTGTCAGATATCTGACAACCATGTATTTTACACTCTCTACGTGGAAGCAGAGCAGTAACATCAGACAGTCTTACTACCTGGTCTGTTAGAGTTGAGGAAAGGCTTGTCCTACCATGGTGTGCACCACGGGTGCCAGTGACGCTTGGCTGGGCTGGTCTCCCCGTAGTAACGGGTGCATGAACGTCTCTGTCCATGAGTGATGTGTGTGTGTGCATGTCCATGGATGACAAACGCGTGTGAGTGTCCGCTGATGAATGTGTGTGGAGATCCCTTGTGGAGGGAGGTAAGAGTTGGTGTGTAGGCGTCAGTGTGCCGTCCACGTGAACGGTGGAAACACAAACTCCACTAGACCCGGAGTCTGTCGATGTCAGTTCCTGCAGCAGGTCCTGGAGGGAGAGGAGTTGAGCCATGCCTTCATCTTCCATCGCCTTCAACCTCTCGCTCCTGGTGTAGTCGATGATGAAGTCATAGAGCTCTGGCTCACTGAGGCCCTCCTTTCACCGCCATCTTCAATTGACCTGGCAACTGACGGCAATTGACTGGAACTCAGCGCTGGAAGCTGTTTGATGATCTGGAAGATCAACATTCGCCGTGGGGTTACTGTAGTCATCGTTGCTCTCTGGATGACGCTCAACACAGCAGCCTTCCCTGAAGACACCTGGTCTCACCGTTGCAGTGACTGCTCACCTCACTTTTCGATGCTGTATCCCGGACGAGCCCCCAATTGTTACCAGCCTCAGACCTAGGGGAATCTGGACAGGTACAAAGTCACAGGCTGGATAGCACTGTGGGTTGGAAAGAAGTGGAGATACAGAAATTATGTCTTTCTCAAGTGCTGGATGTTTATTTCCTGAGCCAAATATCTCTTTTTTTGTTGTTTTAGTTTCTTTTCAAAAAGTAATTAAATAACAATACCAACAGATAGGCCTAGCACACATTAGGACACTGGGCAATTAACAACACATACAATTATAAAATACACTATAATTATATAAATATCTCAATAATACTATGATATCCTAAACCGTAACTATAGCCATTACATGGACTATATAATATAGAAATGGTCTATAATTACACTGAATACAATAAACAAACCAATATGTAAAGCATTGGTATAGATCAGATAAAATACAAAACCCATTAATAACTATTATTAATAATTGTGAAATAGATACCAGTCTTACTGTATAATATATCAAATATACATCAACAAATGACACTATAGATCATATTACATCTTGAAACAATTGCTACAGTACATTCAAGTATGTAGACATAGGCTACATGGCTATCTTGCTATCTGTTAACACAGATCAGAGGCTACATTGGATTACTTCTATGAAACACATTACAATACAAACAAGCTTTTCATAGATCAAATACCAAGAATACTATATTAAGATTTAAACTGTTCACGTGACGGTGTGATAATCAATCACTAACACAACGCATCGGTCTGCCGTTTGCGTGTGTTTCTACAGGCACGCGCACATCAACTGACAGCGGCGACGCCTCCATAGAACATTGACAGGTTCTGGCTAACAAAATGTATACTGAACAGAGCACCGGCAATACAAACAAAATGTTACAAGGTACAGAGAGACTTAATAGACATTACATATTACACTTAAACATACTGATGTTCAATCGACACAACACTGTTTACAGTCTGTACCATGGATGTATTAAGAGAACTGGATATAGTGTTCGGCGGGAAGCCCCGTACGTTCCAATGAGAGTGCTCAAAAGCGCATAAAGCAAACATGGAGCTTGGCTCTTCCGCATTGTTGGCCCATAACGCTGGTTGGCTCACGATGGGCATGCGCACTAGCAACAATTTGTTTGCGTTGTCGTAGCAACCGGTAGCAACATGCACGTTCATGAGCTTCTCTGTCGTGTCTCTTACAAGTGGCGAACTCATGAACTCGCCGTTTTCATTCGTCTAAAATATTCACTAACGTTAAACATTGTGTTTTCGTTGTTCCCTATCGTTTACATGCTTAGCTAAATAAACGATAGATGTATTTAGCTAGACAACCAAGGAGATTTAATAATTATGTTGTGCTACTAGCTAGCTACCTACTAACTAGCACTAGCTAGCTGTTAGCCTGCAGTTTCATGAACAGAGCTCATCCATGGCTTCAGCTCTCATCCACGTTACAAGCTTTACAGCATACAGCCCTCGGATGGATCATAAGAGAGAACCAAGGCGATGTAATCACTATGTCTGTAGTAACGTTATGTAGGCATATAGCTAGCTATGTATAGATCTTAATACAGCCATGCTAGCTACCCCTGATGTTAGCAACTAGCTAGCTAGCCGATAGCCCGCCAGTTTGGGAAACGCTAATGACGTTACATCCACGTAGCTAACAGGCTTTACAGCAGCTACATACATACATCCCTGGGATGTATCATGATTTCATAGGATAATACCATGGACGTATTCATAGAACACATGGTGAATTACAACCATTAGCTATATCCATTATTACAGCTAGCTACATGAGCTAGGGAGAACAGTCATGTGAGCGGGCGGGCGCAGTCCCGCGGCTCTGCTCGCGTCCACTATGCGCGTTCATCATGCCAAATTTAATAATTCTGGATTCGCTTCTAGTGAATGTTAAAAATGTTAAAAATGTAACGTTTTAAACAAGGACCCTTTCAGTGTTCGGGCTGGTAAATTGATATACCCAGAAACAAATTATCCGCTGAAATATAGACGTTTCTTTCGCCATGCAAAGTCTATGTGAAAAGTCTTTCTGGGCCATGGGGTGCAGTACCACCGTTATCCGCTAAGCCCATGGTGGCTTTTAGACTCGGCGCTCTTCCTGGGGGCTTGGTCTGTACAGAAAGACGAGAGAACGGAATCTTCACTGACGGTGACAGGCTAACTTCAACTAGCTTCTGCTAGCTTGCTAGCTAAAGCTGCTAGCAAATACATATAAACACCTCCTAATAACCTTTCTACACAGAACATCACAACATACATCATATAGACAACCGTACTGGTGATATACTCTTTTGATACATATTAACAGAGATTGGAAATGCTTAAAACTATACCTGTTGGTTGGAAAGAAGTGGAGATACAGAAATTATGTCTTTCTCAAGCGCTGGATGTTTATTTCTGAGCGCTTGAGCTACCGTCTCCACGGCAACCCACTACGGTGAAGCAGTGCAACAGCGCCATCTATCGGCATGAAGTGAAATACATGGAACTGTTATCTTAAATGTAATAAAATAAAAATAATAGGAGGGGGTAACTGTTTATGTGGCCATTTTATCTACCCATTACAGTTAACTTATTTCAAGCCATTCTAGCGCGGTATAGAAAGCCTGCAGGAAGACTCGATTTGTGCCAGTTCTCATTAATATTCAATGAGTTAAGCTGCTTGACTTTGATTGGCTTACAGCTAGCCAATGAGAGCCTAGCTATCAGCATCCTTTACCCAGCGCAACTGGGCAAGCTCATGAATAGTAATGAGCTCAGGCAACACCACGTCCGGCTGACCAGCTTTTGTAATTTCCCTGATTTCTCCACTTATTTCTTTTCAGTGGCTAGAGCTGACAGAGGAGGTAGCAGTTCATTTTCACATTCACGACATAACACAAACACATATGGACCTAACATATTTTAAAAAAATACAAGTAAAAACGGTTTTGTCTGGTAGGGCACCTTTAAAAGTATATATAGTCTACACCTCTCGAATATTTATTGGAAGGTTATTCCAGAGGATGGGAGCACCCACCACCAAGGGCGTAGTGGACGGGGGGGACATGTCCTCCCCACTTTCCATGTCAGTGCCCCCTCTGTTCCCCACACTTACAACACATCTGAGCATTAAGCTCATTTTTCTGAGTTGACATAAAATCCCTCATCAGGTTAAAAGATACGGATGAACACAACCAATATCTAAAAGTTTAACCTAAAAATTTAGCTTAAAACTAGGTAAAAGTTAATTTAAGGAGGTGATTGTCACAGCGTGTTAAAAAGAGGGTCCATGCTAATTTCCTTTGGGACAATAATGTCTATCTTATCTTGTATTGTTCTGTGAATTAGGATGTGTAGCTTATGCTGTTGCACTTTTGCACACATCGAAAGTTATTATTATTATTGTTTCATTAGCAAAACATTTAAAATGTAAAATATCAGTGTAGATGTAGGCTTTAACATATAGTGTACTATACATTAAGCTGAATAGGATGCAGAAATTCACTTTTACTACCATTAGATGGCAGCACAGTCCTGATGAATTCATCTCTAGGCTATGGTCACAAGGAGCCTGGTGGAATGAAAAAGGTTTGAATCTTTTCATAAATTACAACTTTGATCTGAACCAATGTCATGTGATATTTGGAATCAAATCATTTATTCTGGAGGTCTTTTGTGTCAGAAACCATGAAGCTTGAAAAGCCCAAATGTGGTGTTTTAGGTAATCCTGTGTTAAAATAAAATATGTTTTTTTTTGGTTTTTTTTACTTTAGAAACTGTGGTTGACTGTTGTTAAAATGTCTCAGTTGCCTCTGTTGTAAAATGTTGAAAATCTAACAGTTTATTTTATGTCAGAACACCCAAATTACACTTTTTAGTGTTAAAAATTAAAAACTGTGCAAAACCTGTGCAACTCAATTTCCTAATTTCTGTACAAGTCTTCCAGATGTTCACCTGGCAGCAGGGTCAAATACATATTGAATGAAATCAGCCGATGCTGGCCCTGAATGGCCATATTGTTACTGCGCTAATCAGTGCTACTGTTTTAGTTCAAAGCAGTTCACACATCAAACAACACTTCTCAAGCGCCTCAGAGCCGGGCCGCTTTGTGCCAATCACTGTTGCTTTTGAAAAACAAAATGACATAAATATCCCCAGTCACAGTTGTACGTCAGCACTGAGAATAAATGTAAGTGAACCCCAGTAGGATTTATATTTGCATGCACCAAAGGAGCTGAGAAATGTGCTATTGTTGTTGGTGTGTGTGACTCACCTCCACAGAATGCTTTACTAGAATTATACTGGTGTGTGCATTCAAGTGGCTAGGAAGTGGAACACCAATACGTCTGGTTGAGATACTGCCTCTGTGTCCTATGATATTTCCTATGATAACATTGTATGAGCTACGCCTCTAACACGGATTCCCATTGTTCCACAGGACAAAATAGAAAGGAAACATAGCTGAGAAGTCCCTAATGTGCATAGCACACTCAAAGAAAAACTTGAAAACCTTTGTTTCGCTGCATAGAAAACAATTCAGCTCATTTATTCTGGTGACTCAAGAGGCTAAATGAGATTAATATCTCATATTTATCTGTGGTGCCACTGATAGTCTACTGTGTGACAATTGTTCTGTATATCTCACCTGGTTTCCTCTGGGTTTGGAGGGTGACCAGATTGAAAAAGAAAATCTGTCTAAAAATAAATAAATGAAGGCAGCCTATCAAGTTCACTCTGATATTGTCTTACAGAAGTAGGAATGTAACTAGTTTATTATTATGAACATCTACAGAGGTTACTCTCTTCCCACAATAAATGCAGCTGTTTTAAACATGAAATCATTGTTTCCATAAATGTCCAAGGTGTAAACCTATATAGATCAACCTCACAGCAGCATTGACACATTTAAGCTTTATACATTAGCATTAGGTTAGATGTGACTCTTTTTAGCCCGAATCACAAGTGAGTGTGCAAACAAGCATTACGTCTTTTCATCACATCTCTGCCGAGGGTTTTCCAGTCTGACTGGAGCTTTTGACCACTTCCTGCGTTTTCTTACTTGTTGACAGTGTGTTGAAGACATGCAAGTGTTTTATTTTAGTTTTAGTAAACAGAGTGAAATGTCTCTAACCATTTGAGACATTTCTGCAGAGTCAAGCAGCGGCCTTTGTTAAAGTGCTCATATTATGCTCATTTTCAGGTTCATAATTGTATTTAGAGGTTATATCAGAATAGGTTTACATGGTTTAATTTTCAAAAAACACTATATTTTTGTTGTACACAAAAATCGCGCCTGGAACCACTACATCAGTCTTGGGCATTCTTTTTTTTATGCGAACGTATGCAGCTTCTTCTTCTCTGTTTGCAAGTCGCAATTAAAAAGAAGTAGAAGAAGAACTGCAATGTGTAGGACCCTTTATAGAAATTCTTTGGAGAACGGTCGGACGTGAGTGAGCTGTTATCCCTCAAAAATGTCAGCTCATGGGAAAGAAAGAAAGGAAACAGAGTGCCGAGTTTTTAACCAAATATGGACTTCTAAGTACTGAAGTCAAGGTAAAGCCATGTGCTTAGTGCTGCGGAGAACAGATCGCTGTGTTAAAGGATTATAATTTGAATCGCCACTACAATACTAAACACCATGCAGAGAAATACAACTTGACTGATGCAGAGCGGACACAGACATCTGAAGCTTTGCTAGTTAAGCTGCAAAAGCAACATGGTATCCAGGGATGCAGCAGTCAAGACCAGCTTTGTGATATCCCACATAAACAGTAAGCCATTTTCTGGTGGACTCGGCTGCGCTAATATGCCCAGAGAAAAAAGAGACGTTTGAGAATGTGCCGCCTGACATAAAATTAATATTGAGCAGAATTGAGTTTAGCCTATGTATTGGTCCGGCCCTCCACAACAGTCCCTGTTTCTCATGTGGCCCCTTGGAAAAAATTAATTGCCCACCCCTAGGACAACATATGTAGGACACTGGCTAAATTAATTCACATACATCTAATTAGCTCATACTGGCTACTTAGGTGTGTAGAAGCTAGCTGCTAGTCTGGGCTGTGAACATTAGGGTCTAACCCATTTATGGAGTCAAAACACGTGATTTGGCCTTGATTTGCATTATAACTGTTGTTTATGTTTGTGAAGAAAAGAAGGATGGCCCTCACAACTAACAATGTATGGTACTTTCACTTTCATTTGATTGTTTGAAAACGTTTTATGGGATGGTCTGAACTAAAATTGCACATTATACCTTTCTAAGGGTCTTAAATGTCATGTGTGACATGTGTTATGTTGTTATTACATGTGTATACATTTGTATAGATGTTTATACATTTGTATAGATTTTTCTATAATTAAAAACAAAATAGTTTATTGGATGGATTTATGACCCCTTGTCCTATTTTCACTACATGGGAGAGATCCCCCTGCCTCATTTTACAGGTTTTTTTTTAATGTAACTAAGTAACTTTTACTTAAAGTACATTTTAAATGAACTACTTATTACTTTTACTTGAGTAATTTTTCAGATAGGAATTTTTACTTGTACTTGAGTAATATTTCATCAAAGTATTGGTACTTTTACTTGAGTACAATATTTTAGTACTTTTTCCACCTCTGCACGTTCGTCACGGAAGTAAAGGCTGGACTACAATAGAGCTGTTTGGAGCAGTTTGTGAACAGTGTTTTCTGTTGGAGATGTAAGTCCCTTTGGGGTGGACTTTGGGCTTTTTCACTTTGTAAACCTATAACATGCACAAAAAAGATATATAACACAATAAAGGAAAGGGAAAAAGCCAACCTGAGCCTGTTTGCATTTTTACAGAACACAGGGAAATAGAATTTGTGTCACCAAGAGGCCACAGGATGACAGGATGTGTTTGCTGCTCATAAAGTCAGCAGGTGTTTTTTTGGCATTGTCTCACTCACTCACTCACTCACTCACACACACACAAACACATGCACGCATGCACGCACACACACGCACACAGCAGGTGCTGTTTGTTAGTTCATATTTTTCTTTTAACGGTCCCAATGTCACTCATTGTGTCACACCTGGCAATGTCAACAGCATTCCATACAATTCCATGTTAAAAAAAACCCCACACACACACACACACACACACACACACACACACACACACACACACACACACACACACACACACACACCTTCTCCACTGTCCATATGTCAGACAATTCCTTAAATTCTTGGGATTTCTTTTCCTGTTTTCTGTGTCACTTCCACATTTCCTTCTCTGGGTGACACGTTTAAGTTTTAAAGGAAGAATACACTCTAAAACGCAGGACAAGACCAGCATTACTTAAACTTCACAGTTTCAATACACTAGCCTTTATATTTTGATATTACATACACTTTCTGATGTCAGTGTTAGAGTTTTCATTTGCACAGTAACAGCTAACATTGTCAATATTTACTTGCATAAAACAAGGGGAAATTACTGTTCCAGTTTTGCTTCCTGCCATCACTGACTAAATAGAAAGAATGATGGGCACTATAACTATAAATCACTGAACACAAGGTCGATATTGCCTCTAGTTTTAAGGATGGACATGGTCATTGTGTCAGTTCATCCATACAGTACGTCAGGGACCTTTAGTCCAGAGCAAGATAATCCTTACTGACTGGATTGCTTAATGGCTAAATTTCCAGAAAATCTGCAGTGGATATTTATGATCTCCAGAGGCGGAATCCTCATGTCTACCTTTTTGCATGGTCTGTCTGCAAGACCACATTTCTTTTCAATAAAACAATAGATATCACATAGGGGAGCTTTTACAGAGGGAAAATGCGGGACAGGATACTTAAAATTCAAGGGAAAGGACTGGGCATGTCTTGGAGGGGGATAGCATAGGTGCAACTCTTATTTATTTTTATGTTTATGCATATCATAACAATACAGTAGCATTGTTCTGTAAATATGATACTGTCATATAATTAGCTTTTTGTTTGGGGATTTTTAGCTCTTATAGTACAACAGACAACAAACTTTTTTGTGGGCTGGTACTTGCGGGGGGTAATGTAATGTGGTACTTATGAGTGCAATGAAAATGTGCTGGCACCACACTCAGGTCAGAGTGTAAATCTCACACCAACATGTGATGTAACTTAAAGGATAACGCTGGCGATATTAGACCATCCCTTAGTTATGCTGTTAAAGGTTTAGACTGCCGGGGGACTTCCTATGTCACACTGAGCTCCTCTCTCTCTCCATCTGTGTGCATTCATGTCCTATTAATGCTTACTAACTTAGCTTCTTCCCCGGAGTCGTTGTGCTTTCTCGCCTCACAGATTTCCTTGGATTGTGGTAGCACCTGGATCACAGTTGCAGCTGCTGCCGTTGTCCTGCTCAACGCCCGCTGCTACTACTACTGTTATAATTATTATTAGTTATAGTTCTATTATCTTTACTGTTATTATAATTGCTACTGTTTCTTATGTCTTTCCATTATACCCACTGATATAATTATTATTTGTCATATTCCTAATATAAATATTGTCAGTCATTATTGTAGTTTTGTGCATCTGTCCTGTATGTGAAGTGGATGCGATGGGACAAGGATTCTTGCATTGAAAGGGGGGAATTGTTGGTTGTGGTCTAGTTATTGTTCTATAGTTCTATTATCTTTACTGTTATTATAATTGCTACTGTTTCTTTGTCTTTCCATTATACCCACTGATATAATTATTATTTGTCATATTCCTAATATAAATATTGTCAGTCATTATTGTAGTTTTGTGCATCTGTCCTGTATGTGAAGTGGATGCGATGGGGCAAGGATTCTTGCATTGAAAGGGGGGAATTGTTGGTTGTGGTCTAGACCTACTCTATCTGTATAGTGTCGTGAGATTTATGATTTGACACTTAACCATGCACTTAACCAAACCAACAATGTGTTAGCCCAACTCAATACTTTCTTACGTTGTTATTCCTAACACATAATACTTGTAAGTTACATTCATTGCTGGTTGTTTTGATGGGATTAGTTAACACTAAGAATAAGAAATTTACAAAATATACCAGCCGTTATCATTGAATTACATTTAGTTTAACAAAGATTCATGTTCTGCCTATATGATTTCATTTGATTAGCTTTAGTTACATATAATTCTTTCAAAATGTATCACAGTTTGAGTAGCACTAAGTAAGTCAACAAAATACTTAAACGCTTGCAAACCGTATACTACTGTAATAAGAAGTTCTCAAACAGAAGTTCCCTGAAACTCTTTTCTCATATTCAGCTGTGACTGTGACCCAGAAAGACTAAAGACCCAGGGTTTATCCCATTTTAGGAAACACAGAAATGTGTGTGTGTGTGTGTGTGTGTGTGTGTGTGTGTGTGTGTGTGTGTGTGTGTGTGTGTGTGTGTGTGTGTGTATTACTCTGACAGGACCTGGCAAACAGGCCTGAAAAGAAGAAATAGTAATTTTGACAACATATTGCGACACATTAGAGGGGAATTTCCTGCTTCTACCCATGCTTTGGTCCTCTGGAGTTCAATATTTCTTTTTTAGGGTTTATCTATCTTGAGAAAGTATAAGAAAGACATCATAGCTTTGCTATCAGCCCCATTCAATCAACATTACCTTGAAATGCATGACTCATTTTCTCCTTACTTTGGAATTTCTCTAACTAGATAACTGTTTTCTACTTTTATCCGATTTCTTGTACTTATTCAGTAGCCATTACACAGTTACAAATCTTTGCATGACCAAATTGGACAAACTTTACATGAACTGCAGAACACGTACTATTGTACGTGGCTTTCTACTGAACCACACTGATGATCCCTGTTATCCATTCTGATCCCTTCTGTCCCAGTACATATTTCTACTATCACATCGCACCAACTCCTGTTCTTATATTCCCCCTTGCCTTGGAGAAGGTCACCTCCTGCTTGTTGGAGGGATGAGAGAGATGTGTGCTGCTAACAATGAATATTCAAAGCAGAGAACAATACCTCTCCGGGAACCATCACCTTATCGTGGTGGAGAGGTTTGTGTGTCCCTATGAACCTGAGGGCTGTGTTGTCTGGAGCTTTGTGCTCCTGGTAGGGTCTCCCAAGGCAAAGTGGTCTCAGGTGAGGGGCCAGACAAAGAATGGTTCAAAAACCCTATGAGTGACCGAGGAAGAGATGGAGTGACCCTGCCCGGAGGAAGCCCGGGGCCCCCGTCTGGAGCCCGGCCGGGCACAGCCCGAAAAAGCTACGTGGCACCTCTCTCTCCAACCCATGGACCCACCACCTGTGGGAGGAACCGCTGGGGTCGGGTGCGCTGCCACATGGGTGGCAGTGAAGGTCAGGGGCCTCGACGGACCAGACCCGGGCAGCAGACGCTGGCTCTGGGGACGTGGAATGTCACCTCTCTGTGGGGGAAGGAGCCGGAATTGGTGTGGGAGGTGGAGCGCTACCGGTTAGATCTGGTGGGGCTTACCTCTACGCACAGTCTTGGTTCTGGAACCATACTCCTGGATAGGGGTTGGACTCTTTTCTTCTCCGGAGTTGCCCAGGGTGTGAGGCGCCGGGCGGGTGTGGAGATACTCACAAGCCCCCGGCTGAGCGCCGCTACGTTGGAGTTTACCCCGGTGGACGAGAGGGTCGCCTCCCTACGCCTGCGGGTTGTGGGGGGGGAAACTCTGACTGTTGTTTGTGCGTATGCACCAAACAAGAGTTCGGAGTATTCGGCCTTCTTGGAGACCTTGAGTGGAGTCCTGTATGGGGCTCCACTGGGGGACTCCATAGTTCTGCTGGGGGACTTCAACGCGCACGTGGGCAATGATGGAGACACATGGAGAGGTGTGATTGGGAGGCCTCCCTGATCTAAACCAGAGTGGTTGTTTGTTGTTGGACTTCTGTGCTAGTCATGGATTGTCTATAACGAACACCATGTTCGAACATAGGGATGCTCATAAGTGTACATGGTACCAGAGCACCCTAGGCCAAAGGTCAATGATCGATTATAATCGTTTCATCTGATCTGAGGCCGTATGTTTTGGACACTCGGGTGAAGAGAGGGGCAGAGCTGTCAACCGATCACCATCTGGTGGTGAGTTGGGTCAGGGGGTGGGGGAAGACTCTGGACAGACCTGGTAAGCCCAAACGGGTAGTGCGGGTAAATTGGGAACGTCTGGAGGAGGCCCCTGTCCAACAGACTTTCAACTCACACCTCCGGCGGAGCTTTTTGTGCATCCCTGTGGAGGCTGGGGGCATTGAACCCAAGTGGACAATGTTCAAAGTTTCCATTGCTGAAGCTGCGGCGAGGAGCTGTGGTCTTAGGGTCTTAGGTGCCTCAAGGGGCGGTAACCCACGAACACCGTGGTGGACACCGGTGGTCAGGGAAGCCGTCCGACTGAAGAAGGAGTCTTTCTGGGATATGTTATCCCAGAGGACTCCGGAGTCAGTTGCAAGGTACCGAAGGGCCCGAAGGGCTGCAGCCTCTGCCGTGAAAGAGGCAAAGCAGCGGGTGTGGGAGAAGTTCGGAGAAGACATGGAGAAGGACTTTCGGTCAGCACCAAGGTGCTTCTGGAAAACCGTTCGCCATCAGGAGGGGGAAGCGGTGAACCATCCAAGCTGTGTACAGTAAGGATGGGACGCTGTTGACCTCAACTGAGGAGGTAATAGGGCGGTGGAAGGAGCACTTTGAGGAACTCCTAAATCCGACTAATACGCCCTCTATGGTAGAGGCAGAGCTGGAGGATGATGGGGGATTGTCGTCAATTTCCCTGGTGGAAGTTGCTGAGGTAGTTAAACAACTCCACAGTGGCAAAGCCCCAGGGATTGATGAGATCCGTCCAGAAATGCTTAAAGCTCTGGGTGTGGAGGGGTTGTCTTGGTTGACACGCCTCTTCAACATTGCGTGGAAGTCTGGGACGGTGCCTAAGGAGTGGCAGACTGGGGTGGTGGTTCCCCTTTTCAAAAATCGTCATCTTCCGCCTTCAGCCTTCAGCACTCACATGGATCGGTTCGCAGCCGAGTGTGAAGCTGCTGGGATGAGGATCAGCACCTCTAAATCGGAGGCCATGGTTCTCAGCAAGAAACCGGTGGAGTGCCTTCTCCAGGTAGGGAATGAGTCCTTACCCCAAATGAAGGAGTTCAAGTACCTTGGAGTCTTGTTCGCGAGTGAGGGGACAATGGAGCGGGAGATTGGTCGGAGAATCGGCGCAGCGGGTGCGGTATTACATTCAATTTATCGCACCGTTGTGACGAAAAGAGAGCTGAGCCAGAAGGCAAAGCTCTCGATCTACCGGTCAGTTTTCATTACTACCCTCACCTATGGTCATGAAAGCTGGGTCATGACCGAAAGAACGAGATCCAGGGTACAAGCGGCCGAAATGGGTTTCCTCAGGAGGGTGGCTGGTGTCTCCCTTAGAGATAGGGTGAGAAGCTCAGTCATCCGTGAGGAGCTCGGAGTAGAGCTGCTGCTCCTTCGCGTCGAAAGGAGCCAGTTGAGGTGGTTCGGGCATCTGGTAAGGATGCCCCCTGGGCGCCTCCCTAGGGAGGTGTGCCAGGCACGTCCAGCTGGGAGGAGGCCTCGGGGAAGACCCAGGACTAGGTGGAGAGATTATATCTCCAACTTGGCCTGGGAACGCCTCGGGATCCCCCAGTCAGAGCTGGTTAATGTGGCTTGGGAAAAGGAAGTTTGGGGTCCCCTGCTGGAGCTGCTACCCCCGCGACCCGAGACCGGATAAGCGGACGAAGATGGATGGATGGATGGATGGAGAACAATATATTGATGTGTGATTGAAAATAAAAAAATAAAAAATCCCCTTGTAACCGTGACGCGGTGGTGGTGGTTTTACAGTGTAGCTGCAACCTTGACATATTCCTCTCTCAAAGGAAAAATCCTGTAAAGGAGCTGTTTACAATAACTTTCACCCTTGGTGCAGAAGCTGAATCCACCCATGCTCTCCTAATCCACAATTTCCACCAATTGCGGAACGGCTGAGTCAATAGGTTTCCATTAAAGTCAATATGTGTATTTTCACTGACTGCGGAACGGCTGCGTTCCGACTCTGTCCAGCTCTGGCAATCCGCAGCTCTCCGGAGCAGATACGCAGAGCTTCTATTTTTTCCAGATGCCAGAGAGCTCCGCAGCAATTCAGCACAGGGCAGATTGTGCGGAACAGGAAGTCGAGCACAGAAATAAAATAAAACATCCTGTTAGTTTTCAAAATAAAATACACTACACCTTGAAAAACTTCATAATGGGCGGAGACCAGTTTTGTGGTTCTGTTTATAGAAACTACATCCTGTTATATCGCGCAATCATACGTGAATTGGCGAGATCTCACGGGTCCTCGTGACTTCAGCTGTCAGTCATGGCCGCAGCCGTTCCGCAACAAATCCGGACCTGGTGGGTATTGAAGGACGGCGGAGCACGGATCCGACACGCAGCGGAGCCGATCCGCAGCCGTTCTGCAGTTGGTGGAAATTGCGGGTAAAACTAACCTGCTAATCAGTATGAACATGTATTTCCACTCAATCCAATTATTTATTCGTATTTAGCGAATTCCTATCATCCTCTACCTTTCTCCTATTTATACTTCTCTTGTTGAGTTTATGCTTATGTTGCATCCAGTATATTAAAGCTATTGTCTGTAGTTTCTGTCTCCCCCATGAGGAATTCTAAGTAATGACAACAAAGCTGTTGGCGCGTCCACATGATACAAGCCTTCCGTGATCGCGCACCTCCTCCACACAGTTGCTAGTAGCCAAGGAGGCTACGGAGGATTAAAAAACATGATGGAGTCTTCAGAAGAGGCAAATATCTTCAATTAAAGTTCTGCCCGGAAAAGTCGCCGGACGACAATAGTTTCTTAACATAGCCATACTGAAAATACAGAGAGAGTTGTGTGGAGCTCATAGTCTTAATTAGCTTTTTAACAACTCATATGGCAATGGCTTGAATGTACTGGCATTCATTAATATCAAAAAGTTATGCACTAAAGCTTTAAGCCCATTTTGACCATAGACCATGTATATAAAATATGGACGTAGTCTCCCTGACATCACTCATAGATGCTAGTACTAGTTACTGTCATTTGAGAGTAATTAGTTATATTACAATATTACCGTGTCTGAGTTGTAATGCCTTACACCACTTTTGCGTTACTTTTGAGTTACTTTCACCAAACTAACGTCGGAAGTATGACTTGGCAGGTAGCTTGTGAATTTCACCACAGGATCAACAAAGTCTCATCTTTATCCACTTTAATACATCAATTATTTATAATATTTTGTATTATTAATCTGAATCTGCAAAGTAACTAAAGCCATAAAATAAATAGTAATAGTAATACAATAGGCCTACTTGACTCTGAATTGTAGTGGAGTAGAAGTATAGTAAGTAGGAGAAAATGGAAATACTCAATTAAAAGTACCTTACAATTGTATTGAAGTATGGTATAGTTACTTTCCACCGCTGATAAAATGTAATGTTATTACGTGTAACAAGCCTAAACATTCATTCCCGACATGTTTATATCTGTCAGCTGCTTGGTCACTGCTGTCCGTGCTGACATACTGTTACCTGCTGGGACACAGATGTTGTCCGTAGCGTTTCCTGTTGGGACACAGATGTTGTCCGTACCATTATCTGGGACACAGATGTTATCCGTACCGTTACCTGCTGGGACACAGATGTTGTCCGTACCGTCTCTGGTTCTGGCTCTGACCACAGGAACAGTGACGGGACAGCTCGCTTTAATGCAGCTTAAAAAACTCCTGAAAATAATGTCCATCTCGCAAATGTATAATCAGTCTCTGCAGTCATCTCATCCATCGAATTCCAGCAACAGGAAATGACACTCACTGACTTGCTGTGCCGAAATATTTCACAGGTGAATTCTTAAAAAAAAAAACAGCACTAAATTTCAGGTTGAAATGTGTTACTCCCAACACTGCTCATAGGGGAGCGTGCCTATGTTCCCACAGCCCTATGTTCCCACATTTCTAAGATTTTTTTTCAAAATTAGGCCCTATGTTCCCACAGTTCCTTTTTCATAAATTTGTATCAGATTTTATCCCCCTTTCTCCCAATTTGGTAGCCAATTACACCCAACCTATTATCCAGTAGCAATGGACTACAGATGGAATGTAACCCTAACCCTAACATAGGGCCTAATTTTAAGAAAATTCTTAGAAATGTGGACTGTGGGACCATTGGGCTGTGGGAACATAGGGCTGACGCTCATACGCCAAAATTAGGCTCAAAGTGGGCGGTTCCCGGTAGCTCCGGCTGTCGCCATCTTGGCAGTGCTTGCCGTGCCGTCAGCTACTCCAAAAATGGGCAAAGAAGTGGACCAGTAAACTTGCTTACCAGCTAATGCTAGCTAGTAGGGCTGGACCCGAATATTCGAATATTCGTTCGGTGGGTTGGTATTCGATTTGAAAAAAAAAAATTTTGTTGTTTTTTTTCGCACAACCTGCCATCCCCCTCCAAACGGTTCTCATTCGCACTTGAATATGTTCGAAATATAATACTCTCTTTTACATTTTTAAAAATGTAATCACAAAATATCAGACAGTAATCAGACGTTAGCGTCATGGACTCATGGCAGTGCACTACCCCCCTGGCCCGTTATGAACGCTAATTAGCACATCTGCGTTCATCAACCACCAGAACCGGACCGTGTGTGTGCGCGTGTGTGTGGGTGTGCGCAGAGAGAGAGAGAGAGAGAGAGAGAGAGAGAAAGAGAGAGAGAGACGGTGTTGTCTTGTGTCGGATCATTAACGAAATTAACATTTCAGCAGAGGTGTTCATTTTCATACATGTTTAGTGGCTTGACGGTTAACGGGGAAGTATAGAATTTGATTCACTGAGTTATTTTGGCGACTTAATTAACCCGACTCAGGGTGAGTCTGATGAAAACTGATGTATCTGCCTGGTTCAACGCTGAGATTTTCTCAAATTGCACCACTATGTGAAGGAATAATCTCCAAGATTAGGCTACGTTATGTTCTGTCAGCTCACAGCAATTTAATACAATAGCAGGAAAAGAGTTCCCCCCGCTGTTCTAAAGCGTTCTGCATGTGGTGTCTGCTGATGTGCAGGTTACCTTCCCCCCAAACACGGACACACATATATACAGATACGTCTCGCTTTATAAGATAAATAGCCTGCCTATAAGTGGCATCACGCTCTGTCTGCACTTGTTGTGTGGTTGTGCTTTGCATGTGTGGGATTCTGATACGTCCTTAAATTCGGGAATTGTCGTTTGTTTATTCAAAGTCAAAGACAGTCCAAAGTAGTGCAACTTTGCCCATTTTTGTGGGTCTGAGGTGTATGCCACATTGTAGCTGCCAAATGCTCTCTGTCTCTGGTGCTCAGGGTGAGAGGGGGAGTGGCCAGCGGCTAGAGCGGCAAAAGCCAATGTGTGCTTCTTTTAGCGATATATATTTAACGATATCTTTTGCATTCATAATCCAAACAACGTCAAACTTGGCACTGCACTTACTCGTGCCCGTAGCAAGACACATGTCAAGTTTGAAATCCATCGGACTAACGGTTCGAGAGATATTCGCATAAAACCCAGACAGACAGAAAGACGTTCCTGCAATTTATAGAGAGATAATAATATGTCCTCTCTCCGAAGCTTCGAATATTCGATGCTCATTACTACCGAAGCTTCGAAGCTCAAAAAATGGTATTCGGACCAGCCCTACTAGCTAGTTAGCAATGTTACATTAAAACAAGTTCCTTCACCAGACCATTTAGCAGAGCCACCATCTTTGTGGCCAGAGCTTAGCGCCATCCAAGACGATTGGGATTGGTTTAAAGAAATGCAAACAGTGTATATGTGGAGGGGCCAGACCTTACAGTGCTGTGGAGATAGAGCTGGCAATGCGAGACTAGTGTTTGCTAGGGATGAGCGAGTACAGCATTATCTGTATCTGTATCTGTTAACCATATGAATTATCTGTGGCTGTATCTGTACTCGGACTGGGCGGAGCCTAACCCGGAAGTGGGTCGGGTTGTCTTGAAATGGGCGGGGTTTTGCAACAATGAATACAACACATGCGGTTACAATTATGAAGTAAAATGTAATGAACAAGAGTTTTCATACTCAACATAACTTTCTTTTTTTAACTTTTAATTTTTTATGATCAGTGTGATTTTTTTTTTTTTATAAAATACAGCAAGAAAGTGTCAGACACTCAGTGAAAAAAACTGGTTAGAGCCAGCAGACGGTTTAAAAAAAAACAAACTCCGATGACCGGCAGAGAGAGGGAGAGAGAGAGTGTGTGTGTGTGTGTGTGTGTGTGTGTGTGTGTGTGTGTGTGTGTGTGTGTGTGTGTGTATGTGTGTGTATGTGTAGCTAATTCATTTGTAATATAGTTTTATACCACTACTTCCTTTATTTTTTTTTTAATGAAATACAGCAAGAAAGTGTCAGACACTCAGTGCGTGAAGTAAAAAAAACTGGTTAGAGCCAGCTGACGGTTTAAAAAAGAAAAAAAATCTCCGACAGGCAGACGCAACGCGAGTCGCATTCTACCAAGCACCACATCTGAACAAACCCCACGTTTACCAGAACTCTACTGGTTAATAAGTAAGTACTCCTAAACGTTAACGGAAAAGACCTGCGAACCTGAGTGACTGAGGGAGAGACAGAGAGAGAGAGAGCTGTTCTCTTCTCAGTGTTCTGTGTGTGAGTGAGCAGTGCGGGACACAGCAACACAATAAATCTGTATGTGTGTAGGGGAGGGGCGCTGTGACGACTAGCCTATCACAGAACGCAGACACAGTCAGCTACCCAATGAGGATTTGTATTCAGTCCGAGCACAGATATTGACTCGTATTACTCGTATAATACTCGTACTCGGCAAAAGTGCTTTATCCGTACCGGATACTCGTTTCAGCCGAGTATCCGGCTCAACTCTAGTGTTTGCTCAATCAGCATCGGTCATCCCTGCAAACCCCACCCTGAAGGTTCCTGTACTTTCAGAAAGTACTACCCTCTGAGGACATTTTGGGTGGGGGCTAAAATGCCCCCAGAAAAAGTCCCAGAATTTAATTTAGACCCTGGTCCCTGCGGTTGAAACAAGTTCCTCAAAAGGTTCCTAGTTCCAGGGTTACGTTCCTGCTGTCGAAAAGTGGCTTTAGTTTGGATCTTGTTTGTCTCACTTTAGGGATGTTATTTTTGAAGTAATTGTCTCATTTTTTTTAACAATTTGACCCATGTGTGAGTTAGATAAATGACCTAAATGTTGCATTATCAATAAATGTGCTTACAGCTGATATCAGGAGAATAGTAACGTTACGAGGCATAGTGAGCCAGTTTTTCAATGACAACTTTGTTCGGCTCGTTTTCTGTGACCGCTGTGGCGTGGGGTCATGGTGGAGTTAGCAAGCTAGCTAACAAGTCCCTGAGTTATTGTCACTAATCAAATGACCACAGCAAAAGCTTAATTTCAACACTTCATGAGGATTCAAAGGATACTCAAACTAATTCATCAGGGGCACTCCAATGTTTTAGCATTGCACTTTCATAAAGTTGAGGAACTCACAGGAGACACATTTTTAGAAGAAGGCCCAGATATCCTGGCTTTTTCAAATTTCATTTCGAGATCTTTCTCTTGTGTAAGCCCTCCACATTTACCTCAGTTAACATTAACCCACTAATGGTGAAATCCTTGTTGAAACCATTGTTTCAACTGAGAGCAGGACATTGCAGAAGCATTTCAACTTTACTGATACATTAATAAAACCATCGGGTCTTACACTTGAATGTCTTCGTTTAGTTCAAAGCATGTCTCAGGATCAATACACACACACACACACACGCACACACGCACGCACAAACACACACAAAACACACACTCAGTAAAGGAAGTTTATGCTAAAGAGCTAATCAGGGATTTACAGGTCTCCATGTTAACCAAACAAGTCCCCCCCATGCAAACACACACACACACACACACACACACACACACACACACACACACACACACACACACACACATACTAACACTTGCGCGAATTTCCTGCTATGATAAAGCATTCTGAGAAAACTGGCTGACACAACATGAGAACCTTCGCTGTAAGTTGAAGTGCACTGAGGCACACTGAGTAAAAGACATCCAGGTTATAACAAGTTTGAGTGTAAACATTAGAACATATTTTGGTTCATTTATGACTGTGAAAACACACCACTCGTTACAACATCTGACCGAGCCAAAGTGAAGCAATTATTTTCATATCAGCTCAAATTCCGCAGGCGTCTGTGACCAAAAGCATAGCATTCTAATTAGGGAACACACACAAACACTGACGCACAGAGGGATGAAGACAACACACAAATGGAGAGAGAGAGAGATTGGTTCTCAGTTCATACAACCTTGACCTGGTGTTTGTGGGGGGTCTGAGCCATTAGTTTTGGGATGTACTGAGTGTACTGTAAATGTGTGTGTGTGTGTGTGTGTGTGTGTGTGTGTGTGTGTGTGTGTGTGTGTGTGTGTGTGTGTGTGTGTTAACTGCCAAACCAAGCGGTCAATGTTGAGCCAAGGATATGTTGTTTATGTAACTGAGAGCTGGAGAGATGCAGGGAGAAAGAACAACACAAGCTAAACTTTCTAGAGCAACACACTAACTAGAATAACTAGAACTAATTCACCTTCATCTAATATGATCTGATATTTTCTGTCAAATCTTTACTTTAAGACAATAGAAAGTCATATGTGTTTAAGTATAGCTCAAATTAATTCTAAACTAATTAGATTAGAGGAGTACTCCAATGATTTAGCATTACTCTTCTATAAAGTAAGGGAATCAAAAAAGACACATTTCTATAAAAAGAATTATCACACAAGATGCACGTAGGCCGAGCCATCCTGACTTTTTCTCACCGGTACTTATGATTTTTTTCTCCAACTACTGTGGACACCAAGTGCACCTGTCTGCTGGACGAGGGACCAACGCACCAATGGAAATGAGTCTGATACTATTTTCATGCTTTCTCTTTTCTCCCTCTTTGTTCTATCATGCTATGTAATGTTATACTTACTAATAATATATACTATTATACTTTCTACTAATTTCTACTTGCAGACTGGTTACTTCATATTTAATATTATACATATTTTACTTTGTTATTTATACTATGTACAGTATGTAAGTTGTACATTTTATTCTACTCTTTCCATTACTCTAATTTTTTTTCAGTAGTTCTGGCATTTTAACTTTTGCTATCTTATTTTATATTATTTTTTATCTTATTTATTATTTCTAGTATATTTCTTGTATTTTCTGTATGTGTGTGAGTAAGTATGTGTGTATGTCCTTGTAACTTGCTGCTGTAAGAGTAATTTCCCAATTTAGGATTAATAAAGTCCATCTATCTATCTATCTATCTATCTATCTATCTATATATGACGTTATTGGTTAACTTAGGTTTGCGAGCAGGGACACCTCTAATCACCTGTCAAGCCTAAGTATACCTGGTCAAACCATTCAATTTTTTTTTAAAGATTATTTTTTTGGGGCTTTTCCACCTTTAATTTTTCACAGGACAGCTAGGTGAGAAAGGGGGAAGACATGCAGGAAATTTGTCACAGGTCGGATTCAAACCCTGGACCCCTGCATCAAGGCATAAACCTCTCAGTATATGCGCGCCCGCTCTACCACTGAACCAACCCAATCCCAATTCAATTTTATTTATTGTATCAAATCATAACAAGAGTTATCTCAAGACACTTTACAGATAGAGTAGGTCTAGACCACACTCTTTAATTTACAAAGACCCATTGGAATTCAACAATTCCCCTAAGTGCAAGCATTTAGTGCAGCCCCCAGGAAGAGCGCCATGTCTTAAAGCCACCATGGGCTTAGCGGATAAGGGTGGAATTGCACCCTCTGGCCCAGAAAGACTTTTCCCATAGACTTTGCATGACAAAAGAAACTTCTATATTTCAGCAGATAATATTTTTTGGGGTACATCAACTTACCAGCCTGAACACTTAAAGGGTCCTTGTTTAAAACGTCACGTTTTTAACATTTTTAACATTTACTAGTAGCTGAATCCAGAGTTATTAAACTAGGCATGATGAACGTGCATAATGGACGCGAGCAGACTGCACTGCGCATGCTCATATGACTGTTCTCCCGAGGTCCTGTAGCTGTAATAATGGATAATGCTAACGCTAATGGTTGTAATTCACCATGTGTTCTATTAATACATCCATGGTATGTATGCTGTAAAGCCTGTAACGTGGATGAGAGATGAAGCCATGGATGTTATTAAGAGAAGCTCTGTTCACGAAACTGCAGGCTAACCTTAGCAGCTAGCGCTAGCTAGTAACTAGCTAGTAGCACCTAGCATGACATAATAATTACATCTTGGTTGTCTAAATACATCCATCGTTTATTTAGATAAGCATGTAAATGATCAGGAACAACAAAAACACAATGTTTAACGCTAGTGAATATTTTATACAATGAAACGGCGAGTTCATGAATTCGCCACTTGTAAGAGACACGAGAGAGAAGCTCATGAACAAGCATGTTGCTACTGGTTGCTACGACAACACAAACAAACTGTTGCTAGTGCGCATGTCCATTGTGACATCATGGTCCAGTCAACACAGAAGATCCAAGCTCCATGATTGCTTTATGTGCTTTTGAGCACTCTCATTGGAAGTGGGGCTTCCCACCGAACTCTCTCTCTGTATCCACTTCTCTTAATACATCCATGATTTAGTGCAACAGTGGCGAGGAAAAACTTTTAGGCAGAAACCTCAGACAGACCCAGATTCTTGGTTGGCGGCCATCTGCCGCTGCCAGTTGGGATATGATGAACAGTGGCAGTTATCGTAACAATAAAGATAATGGAACTATGACTAGAAATAATAGTTCTAGCAGTTTAGGGTGTAGCAGGACATAGCAGGGCGACAAGCAGGACCACAGCAGCAGCTGCAACCATGATTTAGGTGCCGCCCTAATCCAAGGAAAACTGCAAGGTAAGAAAACATTAATTTGAGCGGCATCCGTTGGTGATGCCTCTTTGGAAATCGGCTGTGAATGAACCTTTCCCAGACCCACTCTCAGTTACACCTGAGAAGGGTCTGGTGTCAACCAGGCTACCGTTCTACCAATTCCATTCTCCAATGTGCTGCTAACTACATGACATGTGACACCGCCACCTGGTGGCTGAAATAACAAACTGAAAATGGACCATCTGCCAGCAAACAAACATATGCATATTTCTTTTATGTTTAGATCATTTGAATTACATACAAGAACACAAAATACACACTGCAGGTAACTAGAAATAAATGTGATGGGGGTGTTACATTAAAACCACCAACAACCAGCATCATATCAATTTTAGCATTTCACTAAGCAAGCTGATTAGAAGTATGAAATATAAATGACAAAGCCAGTCAGGAGAGACAGTTCATGTCCAAACTACAATCCTGATTCTGCTGGAGTCATTCAGCGAGATTGGTAAAAGTGCAGAACATGTTGAAGTGTACTGTAGCACACAAACATCATTACCCAGATCCAAACACACAAACACACACAGCTATTACTTAGGTAATTGACCTGTTTTCCTGGGCCCAGTCTAATGAATGGGTCCAAGCGTCAACCAGCTAACAAAGGAGGCTTATCTCCCCACTAACATGCTTTCCCTTCAGCCACTGTGTGTGTGTGTGTGTGTGTGTGTGTGTGTGTGTGTGTGTGTGTGTGTGTGTGTGTGTGTGTGTGTGTGTGTGTGTGTGTGTGTGTGTGTGTGTGTTTGGATACAGGCAAATATAAAATATGCAAATTAAAATGACTACAAAACCTCTTATCTTCACGAGCGTCTTAACACAGTTTCAGGAATAATCTCTGTCCATACTAACACGCTTGAAAACACATTTCACAGACCATTCATGTACACTGGGCATGCACGTGACGGTGTAAACACTGCCCGTGTAGGGCTGATATAACGCCCCTGGACACAGGACTTGTCACAAATCAAGCGATTAATAGCTTGCCTCTGCACATGTAAAACACAGAATGTAACTGCACAACAGCTGCTAGCATCGACAACAAGGCTTAGCAATGGCTGTAATTCATTATCCATGTTTAATTAACCACAGGTAGTCGAGGCTGATGTTGGGCACATTCAATCTCAAAACGGTGTCCACCGTTTTGCTACAGTTTCCTGGTTGAACGAAACAATGTTTTCTTTTGTTTGGTGGGTGTATCTCTCGTTTACAGTTTTTTACGATCGCTATGACACTTTTTTCAATACTTTTAACAACTTTCCTAAACTCTTAACACAGCACAACATCTGTCTGTGTAAGCTATACAATTAACACATTTCTTGTTGCTTTGACACAAAATGCATACAGTTAACACAAATTTAAAATTCTTTTACAACTTTAACTTCTTTTACACACAAGCTCCACCAAGACCAAAACAATGGATTTGTATTGCCAAATTTACACATGCTTTCACACTGTATGTCAGAACAGATAACATAATGTTCTAAACCTAACTTATAGGCTAAAGTCAAAGTGAACAGCTGTTCATGTTGTAAATTGAAACACAAATATATCCCCTGCATTTTATACAAGCATTTATTGAGAAACAGCTGATTGAAGCCATGCAAATAGATCAATCTTCTAGGAAACACACTCAGGTGTTGAGGTTCTTTCAATCGCATGATCATATGGTAGTACATACAGAAAGAGGTCCTATTTGAACAATATACTGTAGATGAACACAGAAAATAAGAAAAATGCCTTCACAAGGGGGATGAAGAGGAGTACCAGGACAATTCTGTCTCTGTCTCCTTTTTTCATCAACTGCACATTCTATAAAGCTACTCTGAGATGGGTCATTCATTTTTTGTATTGAATCTCTGCAGCAAAAGAAACAAAATGGTGGCCAGTTTGGATCAGTGGGTAGAGCAGGCGCAGGCGTATACTTGGTTTATGCCTCGACGCAAAGGTCCAGGGTTCAAATTACGGTGGCCCTGACGTGCAAATCACCACAGCAATTAGAGAAACGCAACAACAAATCATAAAACACAACGGCAAATAGGAAAACACAACAGAAAAAATGAAAACACAACAGCAAATATGAAAACAAAACGGCAAATAAGAAAACACGACAGCAAATAGGAAAACACGACAGCAAATATGAAAACACGACAGCAAATATGAAAACACGACAGCAAATAGGAAAACACAATGGCAAATATGAAAACACAACGGCAAATATGAAAACACGACAGCAAATAGGAAAACACGACGGCAAATATGAAAACACGACAGCAAATATGAAAACACTGCAAATAGGGAAACACGACGGCAAATATGAAAACACGACGGCAAATAGGAAAACACGACGGCAAATAGGAAAACACGACGGCAAATAGGAAAACACGACGGCAAATATGAAAACACGACGGCAAATAGGAAAACACTTCAACAAATCACAAAACACAACGGCATTAACTTCTACCGGAAAAGGTAGGGCCTATCTAGTAGAGGACGGACCCTCCTGATTGGACAGACTGGACAGGTCTGTCTTTTGACAGGAAGGAGAGGTGAAAAAATAAAAGTGCCTCACTGTCTATGCTTTTAACAGACGGACTAGCCGTTTCTCATTTCAAAACACTGGACGAAATGGATGTGGAACTATGAACTGTGCTGTTGGTGAATCGGCGTCAGTCTGCTTGCAGGAGGAAAATATTCTGTCAGGAACTTTGCTCGCAACGTGCAAAGGTAGGTAACGTTACCGACACCGATAGGCTTTAATGTAAGCAATAGTCGTTTTGTCTTATTTATCCCATGTCAATAAATTAAAAACTCGTGGGAGTTCATGTTTGTACAGTAGTCATAACACTACGGTAAGGAGAATTGCAGTAGCTAACCGTTTACATTAGCTTGTAGTTTACTGCATGTATGCAACATTAGCTCATTGTCCAGTAGCTTCTAGCTTTCAGAGAAATGCAGTGCAAAATATGATCAGCAACTACAAGGTAAACGCTACCAGCTAATGAGCTACCACAGGCAGTATGATATGCATTAAACTGCAAGTGAGAAAGGGTAAATAGTACTGTAAACACACAAGCTACAAGGCTACAACCAACATATGAAAAGTCATAATACCTCCATTGATAAACACCCACTAATACAGTAAAGGTAGGTGTAAGTGTGTTAAATGGTCAACAGTTGTCAGTTAAGACCATGATGAAGAAACTACACCACTACACAGTTACATGAAGTACCTTCATGTTTCAGTATGCTTAAATATACTTGTGATACAATTCTAATCTTACCAGGACAGGTTGGATAACTACTGGACTAACCTAATCTTTCTCCTTCTGTCTGCAGTCCGGAAGCAACACCATCATCGGGAGCTGAGTCTGATCACCGCTTCATGTTGAATATACTTGTGTACAGTATATAGTAATGTTTGAATAAATGTTATAATAAAGATACACGTTTCATTAATGTCTTTTTAGAGCTTGTATACCTAACTAGTTATTAAAACAGGTAGCATCTGAATATAATTACTCAGTTAGAAGTTTCCTGTGTCCAGGTCATAATTTGATGGAAAAATAAAACATTGAAAAACAGTTTATATTATATACACACCCAAAAACTTAAAAGACACAGACAAACTAGTTAATTTAATGCATTTATTTTTTGAATGGCAATCTCTAATATAGCAAATAATCTATTCAACATCTCTTTTTGGCCTCTGTCTCCCTGCTTGTCTTTTGCTTTCCCTCTCCTCCTCATCTCTCCCTTCTGGTGACGCTAGTGCAGCCACGACGCTGAAGTTGGCATCCGATTCGCAGCTTCTGATTTGGCAGTTAAGGGGAACTTAAAACTGTTTTTTTAACCTCTTACTGTATTGAATGAGTGTTAGTCATTAAGGTAAATTTATAATTATGTCTAAAACACACTTTTAGATTTGTGAAAGCTTTATTGTCTTTATGAGAACACAATAAGTTTTTTTTCACATATAAACCACATTAGACTAGGTCTAGATCCACCTAGACTTGTCAAATCTGGACTACAGTCTTAAAAACACAGTTTGGGATTTGTGAAAGCTTTATTCTATTTGTGAAAATGCCATAAAGGGAGATTTTACTGTTTTTTGCATATGTAGACCACATTGGACCAAGTCCACATCCAAAACCACAATACCTAAACTTGTCAAAACTGGACAAGAATTAACTCACTCTCTCCATGTCATTTATTATATCCATGAGCAGGTCTTCCCCTGTACTTGTGTAAACACGGTAACGCAAACTTGGTAATCTACAGTGGGCAATACAGCACCGTAAAGAAAAGACCTTTACGACAGCAGGTGTGGTGAAAATACTACCACTTTTGTCCAAAGTGGCCGCTAGAATTAACACAAACTGAAAGTTACATATAGCCACTTTAAGTCATAGAAAAAAATGTCTTCATGAATATAATGTGGAACTGCTGTGGACCTATCTCTGACAGCAACACATTTAGGATGTATTTGATCCTGTCAGAAGACACCATGGTGCACACTTTATCAGAGAGTGTGTCACAGCTGTCGAGGAAGTTTGACAGGTATTTCACAATCCTGTCCAGCTGGGTTTCATCATCAAAGAAGATCGGGACCCAGCGTTCCCCAGAAGTGGGGTTGCTCCTCACCTGAGACAATGGCCTATGAAGTATGAATTAAAAAAAATCTTAATAAATACTCAGTCCTGCCTCTTTTTCTGAGGAAAGGTGAGAAAACAACACTTATGTTGAAGGAGAAGGATTTGAAGAGTAAATTAAACCACTGGCAAATCTATGACGATATTTGGATTGATTTCCAAAAGGTAAAAATAACTTTTTCTACTTTTCTTTTGAAGTGAGAAGGAAGACCTGCTCATGGATATAAGAAATGACATGGAGAGACGTGGACTTGTACATTGAGTGTCAATTAGCAAAGGCCATGCTGTGGCAATAAAATAAAACAGTTTATTTAGCCTCTCTGGGATAATTTAGTCCTGATTTGACAAGTCTTAAGTATTGTGGTTTTGGATCTGGACCTGGTCCAATGTAGTCTATATGTGAAAAATACAGTAAAATCTCCCTTTATTGCATTTTCACAAATAGAATAAAGCTTTCACAAATCTCAAACTGTGTTTTTAAGACTCCTTAGACTGGGATAATTTAGTCCTGATTTGACAAGTTTAGAAAAACGGTGAAATCTCCCTTTATTGTGTTCTCATAAAGACAATAAAGCTTTCACAAATCTAAAAGTGTGTTTTAGACATAATTAATAATTTACCTTAATGACTAACACTCATTCAATACAGTAAGAGGTTCAAAAAACGGAGGATCAGTCACTTAGCAATGTAAATTATGTTTCCCTGCTGAATCGGACAGTTTTAAGTTCCCCTTAAATTTCCCCTTAACTGCCGAATCGGAAGCTGCGAATCGGATGCCAACTTCAGCGTTGTAGTGCAGCCTCCATTTGTTCCTTAGTCCCTGTTAAAAGACAGCAAACACAAGAAAAGATCTTTACCATTATAAATGCTATAACGGAATGTTATACTTGTTACATGGGAAACTACTCATACATTTTAGCTTTCATTTAACGTTGCTAGTGAAGTTAACAAGGTGCAGCTTTACCTCCAATCCTGCAGCTACAACTGATAAACAAACCAATTTCTAAATCTCTGCTAACATTACGCATATACAGTAACGGCTTACAAAAAGAGATGAAAATGCCACCGGACATTAAACTTTACGAACACAAATGGCATAAAAGACAGCAACACAGCTAGCTAGCTAACAGCCTAATGTTAAATGATAGGTTCAGTTAGCTTAACGTTAGCTCGGGTGTATCTACCTAATTATAATAGCAATTTGTACCAGCATTAATGCGTAACACTTGACATTGATGTAACACATTAACGGTGATAACAAATGTACGGCAAACACTAAATATACTTACATTTAAATGTTAATTGTGCCATCAGCGATGCCGCTCCAACTCCCACTTAGGTCCGCCATTGTTGTTGTTTTTTTAACGAGCCGGCAAAGCCGCGCGCATAGGATTGTGGGTGATTTGGGAGCGCGAAAGACAGACAGTGCGTCTGTCCAATCAGGAGGGTCCGTCCACTGCTAGATAGGCCCTACCTTTTCCGGTAGAAGTTAATGCCGTTGTGTTTTGTGATTTATTGAAGTGTTTTCCTATTTGCTGTCATGTTTTCATATTTGCTGTCGTGTTTTCATATTTGCTGTCGTGTTTTCATATTTGCCGTCGTGTTTTCCTATTTGCCGTCGTGTTTTCATATTTGCCGTCGTGTTTTCCTATTTGCTGTTATGTTTTCCTATTTGCTGTCGTGTTTTTCTATTTGCAGTCGTGTTTTTCTATTTGCTGTCGTGTTTTCCTATTTGCTGTCGTGTTTTCATATTTGCTGTCGTGTTTTCATATTCGCTGTCGTGTTTTCCTATTTGCTGTCGTGTTTTCCTATTTGCTGTCGTGTTTTCCTATTTGCCGTCGTGTTTTCATATTTGCCGTCGTGTTTTCCTATTTGCCGTCGTGTTTTCATATTTGCCGTCGTGTTTTCCTATTTGCCGTCGTGTTTTCATATTTGCCGTCGTGTTTTCATATTTGCCGTCGTGTTTTCCTATTTGCCGTCGTGTTTTCATATTTGCCGTCGTGTTTTCCTTATTGCTGTTGTGATTTGCACTTCAGGGCCACCGTACAAATCTGACTTATGACGATTTCCTGCCTGTCTTCCCCCTCTCTCTCTCCCCTTTCTCAACTAGCTGTCCTGTCAAATAAAGGCGGAAAAGCCCAAAAAAAAATGTGCATGCATTTTCAGTTTTTCTCAATCGATTTGGTACATTTCTCCAAACTCAGGTAACAGCTCTCAAAACAGTTAACACAGTGATCTGTACACTTTGTAATTGTCCTAAACAGATAGTAAATTCTCCTTCATTTCATACAAATTACAAATCAAAAGCATAATTTTCTCAAAACACTGTGCACAAAATTCCCTAATGTTATCACAGCAGTTCATACAGCCAACCAAATCTTTAATATATCAGGAAAAACATTTGCAGCTTTTTCATTGGTCTTCACAAAGATCACAAGCATTTTTGTACCATTTTCAAAACACAACAAACAAAACTCTGTGAATTGTAAAATAGTCAGTTGCACACCTTATGTCCTCAATTAACCCCAAATTGATATCTGATGAGTTAGTAATCCACTCTACACAGAAAAAGCCAATTTCCTAATTGTTCACACAGCTGGCTTAATTACAACAACTACAAAAGGGGAAGAGAAAAACAACAAAGAAGACGAATGAGGAGAAAAGACAATAAAAAGAAGAAGAATGAGCATGGAAAAGGAAGAGGTGTAAGAGTGAGAGGTGGTGGACAGGGTAGAGGGAGAGGAAGAGGAGATGGAGAAAGAGCAAGAAGAGCTGAAGATATAGAAGAAGGAGCAAGAAGAGCTGAAGATGTAGGAGAAAGAGCAAGAAGAGCTGAGGATGTAGGAAGAGGAGAAGATAGAGGAGTAGAGGGAGAAGAGATGGATAGATTGGAGGGCAATGGGTAAAGTGGAAAGAGAGTAGAAAATATAAGAGATGGACAGAGAGGAAGAGGAGGGCAAGGTGTAAAAGGAGGGAGGAGAGGTAGAAGGATAGGGCACACATGTGTTTCAAATGAAATCAGAGCCACACTTATTGACCATGTCATAAATCATGGTCTCTCACTGAGAGAAGCTGGGCAGAGAGTTCAGCCCAATATAAACAGATCCACAGTGGCTTCAATTATCCGCACATTTCAGAGGGAAAACCGGTAAGTAACTATATCATTCTACTTCTACAATGAGAGTCCATGTAGTCTTGTTTGACATAGGTCTAGATTTCTACAGTAAATGTTCCTGCTTGTCCAAACATTTTTCAGAATTGAAGTTAGAGAACATTCAGGTGGACGAACAAGACTTCTTTCAATTGAACAAGAGCATGCCATTGTTGATATGGTGGTCCAGAACAACACCCTCCACCTCCAAAGAAATTCAGCAAAGAATAACACAGGACAATCAACTGTTACACAATATCCACCAATGCAGTCTCTCCACAATTGATTGTGTTCTAAGGAGAAATGCAAGTATACAAAGTGCCCTTTGAGAGGAACTCCCTTAGAGTGAAGGAGTTGCGATTCCAGTTTGTTCAAGTATGTGCAACCCAATTACTGCACTTTTACTGTCAACGCAAAGATATATTTTTCCTGAATTTTAAGTATGTTCCATGCTACTGTAAGTGAAAAGATTTAGGCATATCTATGTATACTGCTGCTTCAAAGTGTGAACTCAAACTTCAGCAACAGTTTCACAGTAGTATTGACTGCAATCAATGCCATTACTGTAAAACACTAACTTACTGCATTGTACCTTGTGTTCTTTTTACTCTAGAGAATCTTTCAGTTGGATAGCAGTGCAACTCATTATGAGTACCTGTATATTGATGAAGCAGGCTTCAATCTTCACAAAAAAATAGAGAAGAGGGAGAAATGTGATTGGCTGTCGTCTACAGTCAATGTCCCTGGACAACAAGGAGGCAACATCACACTCTGTGCCACAATTTCTACAACTGGTGTTGTGGCACACAATGCTGTCTTGGGACCATACAACACAGCAATGCTCCTACATTTTTTAAACCTCCTCAATGAAATCCTCTTTCCGCAGGGTGATCAGGAGCAAATGGTGCGGAATTTTGTAGTTGTTTGGGACCATGTCCAATTCCACCATTCACCACTAGTGCGAGAGTGGTTTGAGAATCACCCAAATTTAAGGATGGTGTTCCTTCCACCATATTCTCCTTTCCTGAATCCAATTGAGGAATTCTTCTTCTCTTGGAGATGGAAAGTACATGATCGCAACCCTTACAACCAAGTAAGTCTTCTTCAAGCGATGGAAGAGGCCTGTGGAGATATTGGGGCACAAGCATGTCAAGGATGGATACAGCATTCAAGGCGTTTTTTCCCACGATGCATGACTCGTGAAAATATTTGCTGTAATGTTGATGAAATTCTCTGGCCAGATGTAATTGAGATCAATAAATTAATTGATTCAGTGAATGCAGTATATTTTTTATTTACTTATGTACTTATTTGCATTTTATTTTTTGGGGGGGTGACAACTCATTGTTATACACCTGAACTCCTCATTAAAGAACTTAATGAAAAACATGTATTTTCATTTATTTGTGTATCTTCAGCTGAATTTGTTATCAAATCAACAGAACACACTTTTAGTTTTGATGTTAGCTACTTAGTTTGCTGTGTTAACTGTTTTGCGAGCTGTTACCTGAGTTTGGAGAAATGTACCAAATCGATTGAGAAAAACTGTACTAAACTCAAAAAGAAGAGGCTTCAAGAGAAACTGCAGTGCAAAACACAACTATATATTATGTGTCAGGCAGATCTGACACATAATATATATAATACATAATGTAGTTTCTGTAATAAGATGTAAGAATTATTTGATTTTGAGATGTGTTTGCATTGTTTTGGTAGACATAGTGTATTGTATTAGTGTATTATTGTATTTTGAAAATTAGTGTTGGAGTTTAGTTTACAATGTGTGATTTTTGAGCATGAAATTAACTGTTTTACCAATTGTGTGTTGTAGGTGTGTTGGTGCGTTAAGAGTTTAGCAAAGTTAAAAGTATTGAAAAAATTGTCATAGCGATCGTAAAAAACTGTATTGGCTGTGTCAAAGGGGAAACCCAATCAGCAGAGACTGTTAACTTGTGGTAATAAAAAGGCAGAGTGTTCTACGCACCCCATTTCAGTATTTTTTTTAAAAACGTGTTGCTACGTTTGTGCATTTTGGCCAAGGGGGTAAGCCTCTCCTCGGACCGCGAACCTCCTATGGCGCCATTTTAATGCTACAAAGCCATCACCTCCCGTTAGCATCCCATTGACTGCCATTCATTTTGGTGCCACTTTGACAGCGAATAACTTTACATCTAAAGCGTTTAAATACTCTATTTGTCCATTGTTTATTTCTAAAGAAACACGACAATGTATAAAAGGCTCTATTACCTTGTACCTCACGTTATGGCTCCATAGCAGACGTTTTTGTAAAAATAGGCTAACGATTGTGTCATAACCACGCGACTTACTGTCGCATAGTAGAGGAATTACCATATAGTACAGGAGAAGCGCGCAGGCAGTTTCGTCTCACATTAGCTGTTTAAGTGTAATTACTAATGTTAACTAGCATTTTAGTTAGCAATAATTAGCCTGTGCCTATGTTATCTCCTTACATATACCTATGCTCTCCGTCTCTGCAAGATTGGGAATGATTGAGATTTCTCTTGGCACAGCTACCAGAAGACTTACAACTTTCAGACACGTTGCTCACGGCACATTTACGTCGTCTCTCTCAGTTGGAGGCTGCACAGTAACCCTAGCCATCACCAGAAAAGTGCTTCTATTGGCCTTCATTGGTCTCCGCCCAGAGCAACGGGATCTGTTGGTCCATTCTTATATACAGTCTATGGTTTTGGCTGAACGTGGCCGTTGTTTGTTTTCTTCCAGAAAAAGGGTGAGGTGATAGGGGCGTGACGAATCAGAGAAGGACACAAAACCCCAACCCCAGAGTAACTCCAGAGTTTTCAAACTAAAAGGGGTCTGCAGCATTTTTTTAAACGTCTTCGTTGCCTGTGAAGCTTTGAAATAATTTGCTTCAAGATGGACAACACACATCACAGCAACACCATCCTTTTTTTTCCTTTTGAGTCTGACATTCTCAGCACCACCTTTCCCTTTTCTTTTTTGGCTTTCCATCATTAGACTCACACACTGTTAACGTTACCGATAGACTTCCAAACGTGCGGCGGGCACTGCCCACTGTCCGCTGCCCGGGCGTTTGGAAGTCTATCAGTAACGTTAACAGACAGTGTGTGAGTCTAATGATGCCAGCTGCTGCGGCCCGCCGTACGAGTTGAGCAGAGGTTGCACAGTTTGACCGGCCCTCGTGGCCTCGAAACACTACCGGTCCACTGGGAAAAGTCCAGACTCTCCCGATTGCCACTCCGCTACTGGTTAAGTGTATTATTTACATTGCAATATAAATGAAAACATAACTTAATTTATTAATATCAGGGAACATGCCACACTCGCAGTTACCCGGTAACTAGACCACCAATTAGTTATTTTACCTGACCTGACCTGATCTTTTCTGGGGGAACTGAACCACCAGCTACCGCTTACTCCGGATTTCCACTGGATGCGGAACGGCTGTGGAACGGCTCCGCTGCGGAACGGCTGCGTGCTCCGCCGTCCATCAATACCCACTAGGTCCGGCTTTGTTGCGGCACGGCTGCGGCCATGACTGACAGCTGTAGTCACGAGGACCCACAATATCTTGCGAATTCACGTAGAATAGAACCACAAAACCAACAACAGTTTGTTTCCATCTGAGGAGTAGAGGGGAAACAACTCTGTGCTGTGTTTTCAAGGTGTAGTGCAGAGAAATATGATCCGCCGTGAGCACGGTGTATTTTATTTTGAAAAGTAACCGGATTTTTATTTTGTTTCTGTGCTCGACTTCCTGTCCCACACTATTTGCCGTGTGCTGAATTGCTGCGGAGCTCTCCGGCGTCCGGCAAAAATAGAAGCTCTGCGTATCTGCTCCGGAGGGCTGCGGACCGCCGGAGCTGGGACGCAGTCGAAACTCAGCCGTTCTGCAGTCAGTGGAAATACACACATTGACCCTAATGGAAACCTAATGACTCCGCAGCCGTTACGCATCCAGTGGAACTTGCCGGTTACCTGGAGCACCACGACCGGCAGCCCGTGATGAAATGTGAAAAGTGTCAGCATTCCCTGTACAGCCTGGAACACTGCATTTACAACCGTGGTTCAATTTCAATATCCTTGAAAAACTTCCAAACTTTCTTCTTTGTAATTCCCGTGGAAATGCACAGCTCGCAGCTAAACTAGTGTGTGAGATCTGCGCGACCTACATTCAGAACACCAGCTGGTCTCAGACCAGTGGTCTGTATGTAAATTTTGAGGCGTGACGAAGGTACAGACCAGAGCCAATTAAGGTACAGCCACCGAGTTGACGTCAACTATTAGCTTCGTTGGGATTCGCCCGTTTTCAGCAGCAGTTTCAAATTGTGAGATTTGCATAGGAAAGAGGTGTCAATTTCAACTTTGAGGTTCTCTTTATGCCTATTTCACCCATCAAACTGTCGTTATTCAACTATGACAAGGTAAACTCGGTTTTGCATTCTATCACCCCTTTAATGCATTGTGTGTATATCTTTAAATCTGGATACTGCTGGCTACACAAGTGGTTGTTGTCATGGCGATACATGATCCCTAAACACAGTTGACCTGAGCCTGTACTGCAATTGCTTGGATTGACCCTTGATCTCTGAGGCACAGGCCAATCAAAACAATGCAAAGCCAAATAGTACTCCCTGTTTGGTCTAATGTGGAGCATGGGACACACATACACACACACACGTTCGCGCACACGCACACGCACACACACACACACACACACACACACACACACACACACACACACACACACACACACACAAACACACACACACACACACACACACACACACACACACACACATTTCTGATGCCTAGCAGCCCTAAGGTAATAAAAATAAAGATTGCAAAGAAATATGCACATGTAAGACCATTTCCATATTTGTCTCAGTCATAAATCTAATTCTTTTCAAAAAATAATTCAGTGTCTCTGAACGACCCCAGCTTACTATTGTTTCTGCTAACTCGATCTGTTAAATCCAAAACCTAATCTACCCCAAGAAACAAGACCATTCAGGTTGTTGCTCCTGTGTGTGTGTGTGTGTGTGTGTGTGTGTGTGCGTGTGTGATAGAGCTGTCAGCCTCTATAATACCATTCAAATTTAATTTGTTATTTTTTTAAATATTCAAATAATATTAGAATATTTAATGCTGTGTGTGTGGCGCGCCACTCTGCAGATATTTAGGGGATATGAAATTCTTCAGCGTGGCTGGAATTCCAAAGCATTACACACACACACACACACACACACACACACACACACACACACACACACACATACACAGTCTTAAGATAGGAAGAGTTTAAGATAGGATTCTTTTCAATTTGGTATTACAGAAGCAAATCCTAACTAACTCCAGGAATCCTATCTTATCTCGTTTTAGGAAATCCTAAATACTCAATCCAACATCAGTTACATTTATCGTATGTCTTCTTACCTTGCAACTGTACTTTTCTCATTTCGTCAAGCTAAACAACTGTGGTGTTTCTCATTGAAACATACTGAAACATACATTGAATCCAGGGATGCTCATTTAGATTCAGTTTTCTGACCGATAGATGACCTTCGTCATCATTAACCAATCATTAACCAATAATTAACCGTTAACCAACCAGAGTCTGTGAACTGGGACTCTGTTAGCTGCTAGTTGGTCCCAGACTTGGACATACCAACAAAACAAACGTCAGCTGTGTCGACCGGGCATAATGTTAGTCTGTGTAGGACGGCCGATTTAACCCGCCAGTCCTCATCGATGCAGAGGCCTGAGTCACTTAGCTGGCTGTTGTGAGAGCCTGAGAAAAGAGTTAGGACAGCTCAGCAGTTATCCTAAAGTTAGGAGAGTTAGTTAAGATTTTGGAATGTTAAGATGCTTGTATATCAAACTTTTCCTATCTTAAGTTAGGATAGGAGCATTGACTTAGGAACTGTTCATTTGTAATGACTTTTCTTTTTAAATAAGGGCCTAGCCCTAATTATTTAATTACCATGGTTACCAAACTGTTAAGATATGATCTGCAAGTTAAGAAGTTTCTGTAATACAGTCTCTGCATTCCAAATCTTATATTCTAATATTCTTGCTAATCTCAAGTCTTAGCAGTATTCATGCAGAATGGTCCGTTTTAGAATAATATATATTACTGGAATATACAATTTGATGCATTAATGTGTTGATGGCTGTAATGTTGCCGGTAAAGGTGGAGCTCATTTTAATGACTTTATATACTGCTAGGTAGTTAAATCTAAAATTACACATCATTTTTATTACATTTTGTTCAAAGGTCCAATTTGTAATACTAACAGCTAGTGTTTAAAATGGTTACTGCAGTCCAAATTCAAAATACTGAAAAGAGTTGTCTGTCCCGGCCCCTCCACCCAGGGGCGGATTGGCCATCTGGCAATTCTGGCAAATGCCAGAGGGGCCGGACCATTTTTTTTAAATGTGGGCCGGTCAGATTTTTTTTTAATATACAAATACATTTTCTTTACAGGCCAACAATGCATAGGATGAGTTTTTATCGCTTGCACGATTTCACTATGGTTCTAATAATAATAATAATAATACCCAATCCAACCCAAATAATAATAGACCCAATCAGAGGTTACTCAAATTGGGACGTTCAGTCAAAATCAAGCACATCACCTTCAAACGGGATCTTTGTTTGCAGGGTTGTCCCAGATGTGAAAGCCCCCTTACTGGACTACTGAATGTAATAATATTCCATTATATTTTGTATTTTGAATTGTTACCTGCCACCAGAATTTTGTGATTTCCTTGCCATAAATATAGACGTTTTTACCATAAATTGGTGCCTAAAAATGTATCAGAATGCAGGAATTGAAGTCTTTTACCCTCAAAACTTTATGTGTTCCCCCAAAAGCCAATTCTGAGCAAGGAAAAACCCTGGAGAATAATCACAGCCATAAAAACACATTTAATTTGCAGAATTAGAGAGTTAAAACAGATGAAAAGATGGAGAACCAGACAGACAATATGTACAGTGTCAACAGAGAGAAACACGGACAATCAAACAGACAGTGACAACAAAGAACAACATACTGCAGAGAATGACAGTATACAAATGGCATAAACAGGCAGTATGTGTAAAATGTGTACTGCTTATATTATTTCACCATCTGTACACAAATGTAATTAGTGGCTGTGGGTGGGGCTGCATGGGCATGGTGATGTGGGCTGCTGTGGCTACAGTGCCAGGGCTGAATTTCTGTCCCAGTCCGCCCCTGACCTTAGGTATTTACGGAAGGACTCACAGTAACCCCTCGCATCAAGTATGAATCCAGTTTAAGTGATTGCAAAGTGATCTAATATTCATCATCATGGCTTGAGTCTGTTCTCTACCCAGAGGAAGTATTTTCATGTGCCAGTTACTGTACCACCTCCACTGGAACACCAGGTTGTTACTATATTAGATTTGGATAAAGAGGGTGTAAAGTTGCAGACACAGACTTGCTTCGTAAACCATTCTGCGTGCCACAATGACAGTGAGCAGGGGAGATTTGGGGTTTTAACCATTTTTTTGTCCATAACAGCTGTGTCCCCCTGCAGACCCTCAGAGTTAAAAGCTTGCAGGCGTGCGGTTGTTGAGGTTTAGCTTTCTGCTGTAACAGCACTGAGGCTTTGCCAAACGTAACACGCACTATACTGAGTCATACTTGCACCATTACAGACCATTGTAGTGTATTTAACATATTTATGTTTGGTTATCTGAGTACTCCGAGGATCATAACCAGGCCACTATAATAATAAATCAACTTTAAGAAATGTCAACTATAAATCATTACAGAAAGAGAGCTAGCATATATATATATATATATATATATATATATATATATATATATATATATATATATATATATATATACATATATATATATATATATATATATATATATATATATATGAGATGTCAGTGTTTGACAGACCCCCAGTGTCAATGACCTGCAGTGCACAACTGCCCCTGCAGGCTACAACCTGCCTTAAGAGTCTTTTACAAATGTAATCTTTCTGTCTCCATATGACAGTAACTCTTTGCACAATACATCCAATCATTTGCTGTGATACTCTTTATAGTGAAAGTCATATATATCATATTTAGACTTGAAGTGACGGGCAAATTGATAGATAATGAATCAATGACTAGGGCATCAATAAAGAATTATTTGGTTGCAGCTACTTCTTAGTTTTGAGGATTTGCCAACTCCGGTACTTTTTAATTAGCCTGGTCCTACCAGACTCTCGTACATTTCATTTGTACAGAGAGTCTGGCCTCTCTCCATTGACAAGTGTTAACTTCCTTGAAGGCGGGTACTCTGTTGAAGTTTAAAACTATTGGATCTGCCCAGAGCCACTCTGGATCTGCCGTAACCAATCGCTAACGTTTGGTCGTGACGTATGTCATGCACATGTGCAACAAGAGGGGAGACCGACAACAACTATCAGCTTATATTTAGCATTAGCATCGCTAGCGTTAGCCTTAGCCAATTCCTTCACCACTAACGGAGCGAGCTGGAGCTTTTCCCGAACCCCATGGGGAGGAGGGCCACAACATCATGGCCACCAACACAACTCAGCAAAGATTGTTCTTGCTCGGACTTTAACTTCTGGATATTCGGCAGCGTTGCTGCCACAACGGACCGAATGGCTTTGCTCGCATCTTTCTAGTGCACGTCCTCAACGTCATCGTTCTCAGCCACTCCCTCTGTTTGCTGATTGGATCGCCAAATATTTGACCGGAGAAAACCTCAGAATATACCGCAAACCCAGACGGAGTATTGAAGGGAAATGAAAATTGAGCGGAAGTAAGTAGGAGGTAGCCAGGCTACTTTTTAATATCTTTTAAATACTATATATATTTTTCAGATGAAATCATTTGAAGATGGCCGGAGGTTGAGGACGGCTGCAGAGCTGGTCTCACCTAGCAGGTCCTTTCAGCTGGGACAGTGAGGCTGAGACATCTAGTGGATACTACGGGTCCAGATCTTCCTTTATACAGAGGCAGCGACCTCCATACTTGGTCTGAGGTCAAATCGCCACACCAGGGACATTTTAAACACACAAATTAAAGACTGACTACTGAGGAACTGGAGATGCTGCAGGAGTACACCACTGACACAGAGACTCCTGAGGAAGGGGATCTTTTATATTCATATAGGTGTGATTTCCCCCTTTCTGGTCTACATATCCCTGCTTCCGCTGAATTATTTTTTATCCCCGGTGGGGACAAAATGTATCCCCCCCTCAAAGTGATCAATGCTACTTCACCAATAGACCATATATTATATACCTAAAATAGAAGTATTTTAAACTGAAGCGCGAACGTGAACAGTCTATAGTGCCATAGAACGATAAAATCTGAGTAGCAACTGCTGGTTGTATTTAGCTGCTACAGAGCTCCGGGACGCCGGCTACCAGCGGCAGTTGTTTAGCCGCCAACAGGTGACTGTGAGCCAGGTACAGGCACCGCCAGATGACGGTCCTTTCAGGGGCCGTGGTAGTGAAGTTCAGCCAGAAAAAGTCAGCGTCATGTAAGTAAGTAAGTTTAGGCACCAAAACGACTCGTTAAGTTTAGGAAAAAGATCGTGGTTTGGATTAAAACACTCCTGAGGAACGAACGAGCGTTTCCTGAAAGCAAAGTGAAAGAATGGGTTTTCTGAACTCTGCTCTCCGCCTTGAAAGCTCTGTGTTTTATGTTGACACCATGTTGTGCTATTTCATTCTAATATTATTTTCCATTGGATATTGAAGTTCATAAATAAGTGTTTTAGCATGGCTGGTCGAGTGGCTCTATCTCTATGGTATTGGAAGGGGGATTTAATTCTTGCATGTTTTGTTTTGTTGTGCATGATCAAAAAACATCCCCCCCTCTGCTTTTTTCACAAATCGCACCCTGTATATATATACTGGATATATTGGATTAGTGGTTGGAAACCAGAGCTGGTGTGAGGCCATCCACTTTTCAAAATGATTTGAAGTTTGCTAAAAACATTTATGCGAGTAAAGCCGGTGAAAGTGTGTTTCCATTCGGCTTTAATGCCAATACAAACCTGTGTGTAATGACGTCACATGCTGTTTTGTGGTCAAATTGGCATATTGAATAGATTTAAGACATTTTATGGTGTTTACATTCATTTTCGCACTGAATCGCCCAACATTCAAGCTAACATTTGCAAACAAAGTTTTGCTAGCCAAAATGGATTGCCCTGTCTACCTACAAATGATTCATATTGCACAAGTTGTAATATTGCTTATGTGCCTGCTGATAGCGACAAATCAAGCTATAATAAGAAAACAACAAAGACACTATCAAAACATCGCTATGATGATGCAGATAAATTATGGTATTTCTTAGAGTTTTGCTATCTAAAACAGCCGTTATATTTCGCTCGAAAATCAAATTTAAAAAGTCTCTCGTCTCCTCGTTCGTCCACTGATGACTTTGTTGACACCCACTGTGTCTGCAAGGAAAGCGGAAATACGTGGCATAAATAAATAAAACTTCTTCTTCTTCATTTTATGGTGGGGTGCAACCATAAAATGCCTTAAAACATAGTCACAATTCATTATTTATTCGGCAAATACTATTTCAATCAGCATTTATCACATAAGCCGTTTACCGATTAAGAGAAAATCTGATGAGATCGAACTTTGTGTTGATATTCATGAAATTCAATTTTACTGTTTCCATAAGGGATTTTTCATTCAATATTACTTAATTTGCTTAAAAAACATGTGGATGGAAACATGGTTACTATTGGATCAGGTATCAGGACCAGCTCTTTGGGGGTTCAGTTCTTGGGTTGGTAGTGACTGAAATCTCAGTGTGTCTTAGGGGCACAATTAGAGATGTAGCCTGAATTTAAGTTTTTTTTTTTTTAAATGTTAATAACCAGTGTGTAGCTCTCCCGACCTGTCTGCTAGGCTGACTGCTGCTGTTTCCTTAACTTCATTGTCCGTCTTACATGTAGCCCAGCGGATCATCGTGAAGCTTAAGTCAAAACATGTGGTGTCATTTCCTTTAATCTGTGGCCCGACAGGTGAATTTAGCTCTCTGAGCTAACGTTATGTGTGTGACAAATGAAAGCATCAAACATGCATTTTAGATGATTGAAAGGAGAGTATATCCAGATGTTCCTCTTCTCCTTATCCAGCGCTGTTAGACTGTCTGTATGAGACGCAGGAGATTTCTACCCACAAGTTATTGGAAACAAACATCGTGATTGGCTCAATACGAGTTATTGACATCAGCAGGATTAATGCCAACCTCAGCAGGGGGTTGTACTCTCCATTACACATTGGCTGCCCTGAGATTCACCTCTCTGGGTTTTTTTTTAATAAAGGTATTAAACTATAGCTGAATTTTAGCCCCAGAATCCCCCAAACAGCAAGGTGAAATGAGGCGGGAATCAAATCATTCCTCATTTCTGGATAGAAAGAGTTACAGTCCCTCCGTTACAAGTCCAAAATCCATGACATTTCACTTCTGGGATTGCGCCGGAAAAAAAAAACGTTCACATGTTCCACCAAAACAAGTTCTTTCCCGAGACTATTTAGCAGAGGCACCATTGCTCCGTCTGGCACTTAGCGACGCCCAAAACGATTGTGATTGGTTTAAAGAAATGCCAACAAACCAGAGCATGTTTTTCTCCCATCCCAGAATGCTGTGTGGACTAGCCAGACTGGCAAAGCGAGAGTAGAGTTACTGTGATGAGCGCTGATTGCTTGTTATTGTGGCAAACGATACGTGGGAATGAATGCTGAAAAAGTAAATAAATAAGTAAATATATAACGTTTCCACCCTTCCCATTTGTTGTCTATGTAAGCAGCCAGGCAATGCATTCTTAGGGGCTGCTGTTGAGTTGCCCACTCCTCATTTGCATAAAGTTGGATCTAGGTTACTTTATGCAAATCAGGGGCATCCAGCTTGACTCGCTGCTTCTCAAAAACTCACTGAAATCTTTTAATCTGACCTGATCTATTGTCCATCTGAAATGAAGACAGCTTCAGCAACTGCATACTGCAACTATTTCTTGCATAAAATGTTTTCAGAAACACATTTCGGTGAACAATTGTTACAAAATAAACTGCTAGTGGTGGGCTAGTCTATATCCTCGACCTTCCACTTCCGGGATTGCCCCATTGTCGCCGAAAATTCCTCCATATGTCCTTATTTTCGGCCGGATTTCCTTCCTCCGTTACCTTCCTCTTTCTTTGTGTTGGCGTTCGGATTTATGAGGACTATGGTTAACTGCTCCTCAGATCTCTGCAGGGTAAATCCAGACAGCTATCTGTCCAATCTGAGTTTTCTGTTGCACAGCTAAAACAACTTTTGAACCTACACATGTTCCACCAAAACAAGCTCCTTCCCGAGGCTATTTTGCTGCTGCACTGTTGCTCCGTGTAGCTCTTAGACAATGACGATTGATGATAGATAGATAGATTGGTTTAAAGAAATGCCAATAAACCAGTGCACGTTTTCCTCCTATCCCGGAATGCTGTGTGGACTAGCCAGACCCTCCTCTGCAGCGCTGGTGAAGGAAGGTCTGGCAAAGCGAGACTAGTGGCGGGCCCATCAAGCGTCCAATGCTGGAAAGCGGGGCCATCCCTGCCGTCAAAAAAAGGCCACAGTGGACATGTACCATAAAGTCTGATTTATGGGACTGCAGAGGCTCGAGGCAGAGATCACACACACACACACCGGCCCTGCTATTCTCTTAAAGAGATCGATGCAGACACCAACGCACAAGTATAAACTTCAGGCCACTTACGTAGGCTACGGTGAAAGCTCTGCCTCGAACCTCCACAGAACCATAAATCACACTTTACTTTTCTGGAGAGGTGCACGTCAGGCTACGGCGTAGGGTCGGTATCTCCACGTACCTACGTAGCCATGACTTCGATTTAACACAGAATCATAAATTGGCCTTAAGGCGTTTCAGTAAAAAACAGAGCAAAAATGATACGAGTTTGTTTGTTGTTATTGTAGGGCTGCAGCTATCGATTATTTTAGTAATCGAGTATTCTACCGATTATTCCATCGATTAATCGAGTAATGGGATAAGAAATACTTAGTAAGAAATACTTAGTAAACAGCAATAGTAAATATTTATTATTGCTGTTTACTAAAAAAAAGGAAACCTGTTTCCTTTTTTAGAAAAAGCAACATTTTTTATTGCCAAATTCCAAGACCCTTAAAAAAAGTACATTTTTGGTGGCCCAAATTTTACACACAAATCAAACACAATCATGTTATGGATACAAAACGATGTGAAGTGTATGTTTTCTACATTCTATTGATCAAAAATCATCAATGATGTTGAATATAGCCTACAGTGTAAAGGATCACCACAGTTTATGCATACATGTGAACCGCGGATTAATTGCAGAGTTTAACCTACATAGTGTAAAACTTTACGTGAATGGGGCACAGCAGAAAGACAGAGCAGAACGACGAGCTCTGCGCCCATCAGCAGCGGCTTCTGGCTGCGCAGCCGGTCCCCCAGAGCAGCATGATCACCGGGAGGGTCCAGTATAGCTTGAACCCTGCAAACGGAGATCCCGTTTGAAGGTGACGTACTTGATTTTGATTGAACGTCCCAATGTGAGTAACCTCTGATTTGGTTGGTAGGCCCATCACGGGACCAGGTCGGCCGTTGCCGACTGGCCAAATGCTTAATATTTATTATTATTATTATTATAACCATATTGAAATTGTGCAAGCGATAAAAACCCATCCTATGCGCTGTCGGCCTGTAAAGAAAAATTTATTTGTATATTAAAAAAATAAATCTGACCAGCCCACATTTAAAAAAAATGGTCCGGCCAGATGGCCAATCCGCCCCTGGACCTATATGGGAATGGCTGTCTGAAAAGTAAAACATAATATTTGATATATTGAGAAAAAGTCACCAGATTGTCTTAGTGAACACCAAATAATAGCCTAGGTTATGCTTAGGAAATAATTCATTTGCAATATTTAGATAACGACCGAGGACACCCAGTGGCGTCTAAGATACAATTATTATCAATAGTATCGATTACTCTATCGGCACACATTTTGTAGCTAGTGCTTCGGAAAAAAATAAATAAATAAAATGGTCAGTTGTAGGCTTTTATTTTGAAGGCCGGTCCTCCGTTTTCCTGTCATGTTGCTCCTTAACGGTCCGCGACAAGCTCCCCTGACCCTCCGCACTGATCCGCTGCCATATGACCGGGCTTTCACTCACAGCGGGGCTCAGACACATGCTGCGGAACAAGTACTAGACCTTGACAGAGAGACAAAGAAAAGAGAGAGAGAGAGGGAGAGAGAGCGAGGGAGAGAGAGAGAGGGAGAGAGAGAGAGGGTGAGAGAGAGAGAGAGAGAGAGAGAGAGAGAGAGAGAGGCCAAATGAAAGAGAGTTATCAGCGGCAGAAGGAGAGGGGAGCGCAGACACAGGGGAGGTTTTTTTTAAATTTTTCCCTTTTTATGGTTCTCGGATCATAAACTCTTGAGGACTTTATAAACATGCACCTACTGGGAATATCTCTTTTACTGGCATATCTTCTCTACAGCAACCTGGCCAGCGACTTCAGCCACAGCGACTACTATGATTACTACGAGCAGGAGCAGATGGACGAGCCGGTAAGTTTCTGTGTGTGTATGTGTGTGTGTGTGTGTGTGTGTGTGTGTGTGTGTGTGTGTGTGTGTGTGTGTGTGTGTGTGTGTGTGTGTGTGTGTGTGTGTGTGTGTGTCTGGATCTCCCAGCAGCAGCAACATGTGCTGGGGTATTTCACCTGATTGTGTGAGGAAGGACCACCGCGGGGACAGATAAAAGTTGAACTGCTGAATCCCTGAGGAACACCTAATTACTATTTCAGTATTATGGTAAAGAAGGGACTAGGGCTGAACCATTTGGGGAAAAATCGGATTGCGATTTTCTGCCAGATATTGCGTACACCACAATTTTTTTAAGTTTAGCTGTTCAATATTCAATATTCACTGTGTAACAGATAAGACACGTCACGGAGCATTATAACATGAGACACCATCAAAAGTTCTCTATATTCTTATGCAAGAATGGATATGAATTACCAGCAATAAGTGTTTTTCTTTTAATAAGCATGGAACATTGAACAGCCAAACACAGAACATTTAAAGTATCAATAAAAATGTAAAAGTTATAATAATAATAATAAAAAAAACGTTCCAATTAAAAAACATATCAGTACTTTCTTGTAAACTGAAATGTCTGCTATGCCTCAGTTCAACAGTAGCATCTACATATTACACCTTCTACGATTATGTTAAATAAAATAAAAAATAAATCCACTGAAAATAGGACATTTCTGAAAACAATCTGTGATATGTAATATTATTCCAGCATGATCTTATAATATAATAATAAAAAAAGGAATGAAAAATATGAATCCAAATGTTACACCGAACATTCAATTAAATATTCACATTTCATTCATTACAGTCTTCACTATTAGCTAATCGCATTCTTTCAAATCTCGATTTCAGCCCTTGGAGGGACCCTTGATGGACATATTTTATTTGTTATTTCTTACCTTAATGTCACTTTTATATCTAAGGCTGCAGCTACCGATTATATTCATGGTGGATTAATCTGTTGATTATTTCCTGGATGAATGGATTAGTTGTTTGGTGAAAAAGATGATGTCCTCAAATGTCTTGTTTTGTCCACACTAAAAAGATATTCAGTTTACTGTCCCAGAGGAGAGAAGAAACTAGAAAATATTCACATTTAACTAGCTGACATCACACAAGTTTGA